>NW_027366555.1:0-70078 GCF_046119375.1 Phyllobates terribilis
TGCAGCGCATCGGAATACCATTGCTATTGAGTAGATATTGATTGCACCAATTGCTCAATTTGTGCTTCCATGTAGTCATACATCTGTTAAACATGCAAAGGGAGTGGAATCCCATATCCATCATCAGAGTTGACCAACTTGTCCTTATGTTTAGCCAGCTGGTCAGCTTGGTTCTGCATTATTTCTTTAATATCTCTTGCAAGATCAGCAGGTAAGCTCATCAGTAGCACGGGTGTTGACCATACCAAAGTCAATCAAACCAAAAATAGAAGAAAAGAAATTTGACTCCTCGACAATGGCGCCAAATTTGTCGAGCGTTTATGCCCAGTCAAAATAATAATTTACCTAACCAGCTACTCTAACTAGCAGAGCGACAAGAAAAGGTCTATCCCACAGGGAATCAGGTATTCAGTTCTTGTGAAATTAATCCAATCAACTTAATTGTAACCAAAATTGGAAATTTATTTAATGCAACTACCCTTAACAATTGATGTGAAAACAATAATGGGAAAATACTTTGCTCAACAAGTATCCACCTAAAAGAATGATTGATTGATCATTGACTTCTTAATTACTATTCGAGTTCATCCTAATTTTTGTATCCTTATAGTCGTAATCCATGTTCTTATAGCTAATAGTTCCACTAGTCTTAATATCCCTTCCTTAATTATAACCCTGAAACTATCAAGATTTAATACTTAAGCAACAATGAACACAGGAATAAATAGGAACATGAAGTACCACTGACTCAAGTTTGATATTTAACAAATGAAAAACTCTACCTACAATGACAATCCCAACTAGGTCATATATTGATTTTCTACCTAACTATAAGACTCTCCAACTCGGAGAAGTGAGACCTAGCAATTTGAATAGACTAATTCTACCTAGTTGATCAGGCCAGATAGGTAAATCGCATTCAATAACCAATTATAATAAAATGAGATGAAACAAATAGAATATAATTAAGAACCAATGACAGAAGTTTTACAATCAATTCATCTGGTAGATTCCACAAGTTGAACAAAGTAAAATGAACTACTCCTGCCTCATTGTAAAACTACATAAAACTTAAAACTAAAAAAGTGTACGATAACAATGGATGGGACGGAGGAAAAGCTCTCATCCCTATTTATAAAACCTAATAATCTAAGAAACTACTACTAAAAATCACATCTTAAAGTCAATCTGAAAGCAATCAAAAGGCCCGAATAAATCCCGCAACAATTGAATAGATTTGGATCCAGCCCAAGCCGGCGTGCGGTTTCTTCCATGAGGGAGCGGTCGCCCAACCCACCAGACCCTTGGAGCGGTCGCACCACCTAGGACGCGGTGGCCCTAAGCCAGCTTTCTCCGGTGCGGCTGCGTATTTTTGTGTGTGCAATCGTAATTCGTCCTTTGACCATCTTCTCTTCGTTCTTCTCCTGAATGTATGTAATCCTCGTGATTAACAACTTTGCTCTACAAGGTCCGAATTACATTAATATGCTCCAAATCATTGCCAATTTGCCTATAAATGATGCTAACGACCACTTGTTGCGCTATACTAAACATAGTCTATTAACAAGCTATAGCGAATATGCAATATACAACTCTAACTAGATTGGCCTGTTAAATAGATGATGCATGAATAAGAATTAAGCAAGAAGAACAATCAAACAAAAGTTCCCAAGGAAGATAAAGCTGCTAATTCATAGTCTAAGCTAGAGGGTAGCTTACAGCGCATATCATGCTTCGGCTAATGAAGAGATAGAAAACCAAGCTGGAGCCTAAGGCTTAGAAATAAATCTATGTAAAGCGCCTTAGAGATATATTTGTTGTTTTGCTCATCTTAAAGTACAAAATATGATTCAGCGAGATAGATAGAGACCAGCTTGGATGATCCAGGGCCTCGCTTGAATAGTCATGAGTCTCGCTTGAAATATAATATGTAGCCTTACCACAAATTAGTCTCGCTTGAACGAAGCGACACCTAGCTCACATAGATAGACATCTCTGAATGAATAGGAGTGAAAGATATGCATGTTGACAGTTTAGCATGCTTGATTTCTTTTCGTTTCTGCACTGAAGGAGATGATTCTCCTCCCTTAGCGTCAAATGAGAGTAGCTTGATAGATTTGAAGTTGTAGCTCCAACTCTACATTTTAACCTGCAATAATAATCAAGCTTTGGGTGTCCAATGAAGCAATGACTTTGGAGGAACGTTATCACTAGATATTCCTAAGCTGGAAGGTAGAACATTCATCATCACATCTCTAGGAGTAGACTTATAATATATAACATTATTCAGATCAAGCACTTGATGAGATTCACCTATCGAAGTCATACCTCGTTGTGCTTTAGCTTGTTCATTCTTTCCTTTTAAAGGCCTAGTATGTACAAACTTGGTCTTAGACGACCCGCTCCGGTCAAGCTTGCCTTCCACGATACTATCTTGATCGACTTAACAGAGTCAGTCCTATCCGGATTATAGGGATTTTTCTTGAGATTAATTAAGCACTCACACTCATTCCTATAATGTCCATTGTTACCACAGAAACTGCAATAATGGTTGTATCTCACGTAATCATACTTTCCATTTCCATGGTGAAATGGTTTCCTACGTGTGATACAAGTATGATGAGTGGATGGAGATTGTGCTTGTTTGATATATATTTTGTGCGCATTCTCTCCATGAAACCATTTCTTTTCCTCGCTTGGTCCTTTCTCAAGAACTTTAACCTTGATTTCTAAGTATTGATTCTCATATTTGCAAGTATGAAGTTCTTTATCTAGCTTGACTAATTTGTCATGAAGCTCGCTAGATATAGATGGACTGGAATTGGACGAATCATGATTGGTGAAGCCCAATCCTGGTTGTGACTTCACAAAAACTATTTGGTTAACAGTTTTTGCTTCAACATTCTCAGCTAGATCATCTAGCTTGGTTAGGATTTGATCAAGCATGCTTGCTACAATTGAATCAGTGCTCTGAGCTATAGCAATACCTTTTACTTTACAAAGCTCACAAGATTTGGTGAGAAGGGTGGGCTTTGTAGACAATTGTTTAGTGAGATCAACTATTTGTTCCCTTAGATCATTTATCTCTTTTTGCCGAGCTCTCGCTTTAGCTCCGAGAACCTTGTGATCTAAAACCAATTCATTTAACATCTCAACAAGGTTTCTCTTAGGAAGAAGTTCAAAGTTAAGAGCTTACCTCGATGTCTTCATCTGATTCGGTGTCTTCAGCGACTACTAGGCACAACTCTTGTGCTTCTCCATAGTCTAGATCGTCGTCTGAATCACCCAATAAAGTGAAAAAGGATTTCCTTGGTGAAGTTTCGGATGAGCTTGGATCCAACTTAGCACTTGTACATGCCTTAGCCATGTGTCCCGTTCCTTGACAGTTATAGCATACTCTATCCTTGATGTCTCATGGATTGAATTGGTCTCTTTGAAAGCCACCTTGTCTCTTAAAGAACTTCTTATCGAGCTTAGTCATTATTGCCACATCTCGATCTTCATCATCATCATCATCATCATCGTTTTCCACCTTTTAAACAACACGGCTGAGCTTAAGCGCCATCCCTCTATTTTCCTTAGCTGCGAGCGACTCCTTTTGATCTTCTCTCTTCAGTCATAAGCATTATTTTCTTAGAGGTATCAAATTTTGAATTTACCCCATGGATGAAAGCAAGAGAGAGTTCCCCATGAGTCAATTTTAATTCAAGAGGAGGACATCTTGTCACACAATACTTGGAATCTCAAATGATAATCGTAGATTGACTCGCTCTCACCCATCTTGAAAGAGTGGAAGTCTCGCTAAAGCTCAAAGTTGTGATTATTACGCATGTCTTCGCTGCCTGAGTGCATATCAATGATCACTTCCTACATGAGCTTGGCAGTTGACAATGAAATGATCTTGTCTATACATTTTCAAGAGAGAGCATTTGGAATAAGTTTCTCAGCCTTTTCATTTTTCTCAAGAGCTGCATATTTGGTTGGACCCCATTTGAATGTTTCCGTTTCAGCAGTGATCTTCTCTTCTCCTTTTTCGATGATTCTGAAACATTGATAGTCCGTTTATTGGATATAGTTCTTACTCATGGTTAACCACAATTCCAGTTATCCTTTATCTAAGACATGAGACATAGCTAATGAAATACCTAGATTAAAAGAAAGTTTTTCATTCCCTCTGATTCAAACTATTGAGGGAATATGAATCAATGCAAGAGAAACCTTAGCTTTGATACCAATTATAGGATCGAAATCTGTTAATCTCAATAAAACTCAAATAGCTATGAAGCTATAGAGTTCACTGTCTGGAATCAGTTACAGTAAAGCATAAGTAATATGAGTTAAATATACTAAGATCTTGCAAGGATTTTTCCAAGGATGACCTCACCACTAACGTGTATTAGTTTAAGAATGATTATAAACTTAAGCTACACCTAGCTTTGTGCAACTCTCTCTCACAACACAAGTAGCATTCAGCTTTTACAAGTAATCTCTCTCTATCAAGCTCCTAAGTGTTTTAGGCTATAGCTTTGCTCATACCACTTAAGCTCTATGTATTTTTCCCTCAACTAACTCTCTAGACTTAATCGCTTTGCTCTCTCTTAGCTCGTGTTAAATAAGCTCGTGCCTAACAACACTACTATGCATGCCTTATATAGAAAACTAAATTACATCTCTAAGCTAGCAATTTTATACTTGTGTTGCACTTGAAGAACGCCACCTCTGCAATCCGCGTGATCAACTTCATCCTGGATTTGCATCGAAGCTTGAACTCACTTTGTGTATCTTCAGCTTGATGATCGCACTTCCACGTTGGCAATCCGCACCTTCAACACTTATCTTAATTTGACCAGATCAGCGATCCCCGTGCATCCACTGTCCAAAAGTAGATATCCTAACAACCTCCAGTTATTTGCATTTCCCTTAAGTTTTAGCTTCAACGACCTTTCTTCCTTGGACCAAATCTTTTACGAGCACGTTTAGGATTCCACCTGTGGACACGCTGAAACTCGATTACTTGTATGTCTTCTATTTTCTTCTGAAGTGTGATCCTCTAGTTTAAAGCGCAACTCGCTTGCTTAAATCTAGACCTTCGTTCTTCTTATTTCTTCACTTCAAACCATATTCTATCTTGGCGAGATTCATCTTCCCCCATAGACCTTAGGCTAGACCCTCAGTGGTCAAAGCTAGTCAGCTTGTGTTTAAAATACACATAGAACTCCTCGAGCTATACCGGTTAGCTGAAAACACACAAAGGACATCAAATAGTTGAGTCTGTTATCATCAAAACAAGAGGAAAGGTTTAGCTAGCTCATTCTAGCTCTATATTTCAAACCAACATCCTCCTTTGATAGTTATTGGCTAGAAGGTATTTAGAGGGACGGTCGTACCATGCCCTTGGAGCTTGCTTCAGGCCATACAACACTTTATATAGGAATAAGACATGATCGGGATGATGAGCGTCTTAAAAACCAGGAGGTTGTTTAACATATACATACTCATTTAGATGGCCAATGAGAAGTACAGTCTTGATGTCCATCTGAAATAGCTTGAAGCCCTTGTGAGAAGCAAAGGCAATCAATAGGCGAATAGCTTCATGTCTGGCTACTGGTGCATAAGTCTCATCATAAACAATCACTTCTTGTTGGTTATACAACTAAGAAAATAGTCTAGCTTTGTTCCTTATCAGAGTACCTGAATCATCTATCTTGTTTCTGAATACCCAAAGAGTTCCGATTATGGTTCGATCAGAGTGCTTGGAACGAGCCACCAAACCTTATTTCTTTCAAATTCATGAAGCTCTTCTGTCATAATAACTACCCAGTCAGGATAAAAAATAGCCTCTTTGACGTTCTTGGGTTCAAGGAGGGAAACAAAGGCACTGAAGGTCCATAGATTAGTCGTTGTGGGACGAATGCAAACTCCAGAGTCTAAAGGGGTTAGGATATTTGATGGAGGGTGATCTTTCCTTTGTTGAAATGGATGAGATGGAGGTTCCTAAGGAGGTATAAGTAATTTATGACAGAGAGTTGGTAGTATCTTATGGTTCATCATTTTCGCTCTCAGTGTTTGTGGCCAAGGGAACTGAGGGGTAAAGGCTGGAGCGAGAGGATTAAGGTTTGAGGCACTGACTACCTATGAAGATGCTTAAGGAACTGTATCAGGAAAGGGATCATGAAAACGAGAGCTTCGGGACATAGACGACACATCAAAGACAACATGGTTGCTTCTTCCAAAGTTCTGGTTCTCTGATTAAATACCTTATATGCCTTACCTGCAAGGACATAGCCAAGGAAGATAGCTTCATCACTTCGAGCATCGAACTTTCCATGGTTGTCCTTTCCATTTTTGTGAACGAAGCACTTGCATCCAAACATATGCATATGGGAAATGCCAGGAGGATGCTCTTTAATAAGCTCATACAACTTCTTTTCCATAATGGGTCTAAGCATAGCCCTGTTGATTATGTTGCATGTTGTGTTAACAACGTCATCCCAAAAAGACGAAGATAATCCACTTGAAATAAGCATAGCTTGGGCCATTTCCACTAAAGTGCGATTCTTCCTTTACACATTATTTGTTGAAGAGTTCTAGTGGATGAGTAGTTATGGGTAATACCCCCTTTCTCTGCATAAGTTAAGCATGTCCCCATTCTCAAACTCAGTAAGATGGTAAGATCTTATAGCTCAAACAAATAGAGAAAGATAGGTCTTAAGAAGAGGAACTAACTCGGAGAAGCATGAGAAAACCTGATCCTTTGAGCTTAGGAACAAAGTCCAAGTGAAGCGCGAGAAGTCATCAACAATCAAAAACATGTATCGAGCTCCACCAGGGCTTTGAACACACATTGGCCCACTAAGATCCATATGAAGTAGCTCTAGGGAATTCTAGGATGTAACATCATTCATGGCCTTGAAAGAGCTTCTAACTATTTCCCTTGCACAAATTCAACACATTGAGACATATTTTCGGTCTTGATGGGAGGAAGACCACGTACCACCTCCTTTGATTGTATCTTATGAAACAAGTGTAAATTAGCATGGTCGAGTCACTGGTGCATCAAAGACGAGTGATCCTTAATGGAAGAAGGTACATACAACTGTTTAGGATGTAGCTGGAGTCGAAGAGATAGCTGTTATGGACTTGCTTCCCTTTCAAAAAAATTATTGGTTGAGTTCCTTACGAAGCATCTGGTACTAGTGAAAGTGACTTCGTTAGGTCCTTCATCATAGAGTTAAGTAACTCTCAGCAAGTTGAAGAACGTGCTATCAACCACATTCATGATTTGAATTTCAATTTCTCTATTCAGCTGGACCTTTCCATGTCCCTTGATTCCACCAGTCTTCTTGTTGCCGGATTAGATATTAACACCTTCAATAACTTGAAATGAGAGGAGATTGTATTTGTGTCCAATCATATGGAATGAGCATCTGCTATCAATGTACCATTTGTCCTTGATGATCGCTTGACCCTGGAAAGATAACATTTAGATTTTGGAACCCATTGAAGCTCTGTGTTTGTTAGATTCTAGGCTTTCTTGTCTTGGATAATGAGAAGCACATTTAAAGGCACTTCTAGAAGGATTAAGCTCATGATTAGAAGTATGTTGTAGGTCATTAATAACATTTTTATTGTCATTTGATGACCTATAAGGCTTACTATCTTGGGCCTTATTCTTCTTACAATCATGAATAGTATGTCCATTGTTACCACAATATCTACACCAAGAGTTATATTTAGCATATCCATATTTTCCCTTTGCAAGATGAAAGACCCTACTCTTTTCATTCTTAGAATTGAAGTTCTTAACAAATTTGCCTTGGCCTTGCTTAACATACATAGTGTGAGCCTTTTCTCCTATGAACCAAGTTTTAGCACCTTTAGGGGGTTGTTCTAGGACCTTAATATTTTGCTCTAAGTGTTCATTTTTACTCCTACACGTATAAAAGGACTTATCTAAAGTCTCATCCTTTTTAGTTAACTCCCTATTCAGTTTCTCTTAAGCAAACCAAGGAGGCATTTTGAGAATCATAACCTAGTCCAGATCTAGGACGAACTAAAACAGTTTGATTAACCGTTTTTTCCTTTATCGAATCAGTCAAATTTTTAAGCTTATTCAAAATAAGTTGGATATTGCTTTCTGTTGTGATTTGACTAAGACAAAGTGCCTTAATCTTGATTGAGAGGTGATTAAGACAAGATGACTTAATCTTTATAAAAGAACCACTTAAAAAGAACTTTAATATTAAGAGAAGAAAGAGAGAGATCAAGATCTTAGAAAAGGTATTCTTGCTCTTATTTTGTGTGTGAAATTTACAATGAAGAATGCCTCTATTTATAGGCTAAGGAGATCACCTAATTCTTGACTAATTTACATCATCTTAAATGTAAAGTGAAGAAGAGTTAAGAAGGTGAATAATTCACACACTATTTACCTTAATTATACATCTCATTTTTCAAACCTTGAACATGGTCTTCTAGATGTTTGATCTAACTTATGCAAGCCAAATAAATGCACTTGATAATTGAACTAGTTTTGCATTATTCATAACACTCCCCCTTGAATATTCACTTTCGAACTGATGTGGGATATGAATGTATTTTGCCTCATTAAAACCTTGTCAGGAAAAACCAGTGGGATAAAAACCTGATTGAAGGAAAAAGAGTACAACTATGAATCCCATTATACGCCTCGGTGCTACCTCATTAAAAACCTTGTCAAGCAATACCTTGTAGGATAAAAGCTTAACCGAAGGGAAAAAGAGTGCAGCGCGTATGATGCTCCCCCTTAGATCAACGAATGTCTCTGAGCCTACACATTCCAATCTTGGATACTAGCTCAGTAAACTTCTTGGGGTTTAATGACTTCGTGAACATATCAGCCAAATTATCATTTGATCGGATCTGTTGAATGTTGATTTCTCCAGCTTCATCTAGTTCATGAGTAGAGAAGAATTTGGGTAAAATATGTTTTGTGCGATATCCCTTGATGTAGCCCTTCTTCATCTGAGCAACGCATGCTGAGTTGTCTTCATATAATACTGTGGGCCCATAGGTGACGGGCCTCATTCCACATTCTTTCTGGATGAATGTGATCATTTCTCGTAATGCCACACACTCTCTCCCTGCCTCATACAATGCAATCAGCTCCGCTTGATTTGATGATGTTGCTGTCACTGTTTGATTATTTGATCTCCATGATATGGCTGCGCCTCCATATGTGAACACATAACCATTTTGTGATTTGGCCTTATGTGGGTCGGATAAGTAACTTGCATCTGCATATCCAGCAAGGATGGCATTTCTTTGGGTACGGTAGAACAATCCCAAATCATGTGTGCCTCGAAGATAGCGAAATATGTGTTTGATCCCATTCCAATGTCTCCTTGTACGGGTGGAACTAAATCTGGAGAAGAAATTTACTGCAAAAGCAATATCTGGTCTTGTATTGTTGGTTAAATACATCAAAGCACCGATAGCACTTAGATATGGTACTTCAGGACCGAGAACTTCTTCGTCTTCTTCTCTAGGGCGAAACTGATCCTTATCAACATTAAGGGATCAGACATCCATGGGAGAGCTCAGGGGATGTGCTTTATCCATGTTGAATCTCCTCAAGATCTTTTCAGTGTAATTAGACTGATGGACAAATATTCCACCATCCAAATGCTCAATTTCTAAACCAAGGCAAAGCTTAGTTTTACCGAGATATTTCATCTCGAATTCTTTCATCAGATATTCCGCAGTCTCTTGAATTTCATGAGAAGTTCCAACAATGTTCAAGTCATCAACATAGACTGCTATGAGGAAAATCCATTTTTGGATCGCTTGATGAAAACACATGGACATATAGCATCGTTCGTATACCCTTCCTTCACAAGATATTCTTTAAGACGGTTGTACCACATCCATCCAGACTGTTTTAATCCATATAACGACCTCCTTAGCTTTATAGAGAATAATCCGCGAGGTTTTATTCCTTCTGGAACTCTCATAAAGATATCTTTATCAAGTGACCCATATAAGTATGCAGTCACAACGTCCATAAGACGCATATGTAATTTCTCAAATACACTCATGCCAATGAGAAATCTCAATGTAGTTGCATCAACCACAAGAGAGTATGTTTCATCATAATCGATTCCAGGAATTTGAGAGAAACCTTGGGCAACAAGTCTTGCCTTATATCTGACAACTTCATTATTCTCATTTCGTTTTCTCACGAAAACCCATTTATAACCCACGGGCTTTACGCCCTTTGGTGTATGGACCACATGGCCAAAAACTTCTCGCTTCTCAAGCGATCTTAGTTCCGCATGTATGGCATCTTTCCATTTTGGCCAATCATTCCTTTGACGACATTCATCGATTGAATTTTGGCTCAATGTCCTGATCTTCGGACATAACTATAGTTACGGAGTAGGCGAATATATCATCAACAATGACATCTTTCATATTCCATTGTATACCCGTGTATACATAGTTTATGGAAATCTCAGAACTATCGATTTTTCGATCATTATCTAGGATGTCATTTCCTTGTGAGATAATTTCATTTTCAATCTCCTTTTCTTCACCATCTTTCTCATAAGCTATTGTGACATTTTCTACTATACCCTTAGGGTTCTTTGACTTTCTTGGTTTCAAGTCCTTTGAACCCGGTGGCCTACCACGCTTTCGGCGTGTTGTAGACTCATTTTCAATGGAAGCCTCTGGCTGTCCGACGGGTATTTCAATTCTTTCAGGTGCATTTGCTGCAGGTATATGCGATTTAGTCACTTTCTTTGAGTCGATGAATGCATCTGGTAATTGATTTGCAACATTTTGCAAATGAATGATCCGTTGTATTTCTTGTTCACACATCTTTGTTCTCGGATCAAGGTGAGATAATGCTATTGCATTCCATGTGATTTCTTTTCCATGTGCATTCACACCAGTGTTTTCTCCCCCTAACTTAGGGAATATAGTTTCATCAAAATGGCAATCAGCAAACCTTGCTGTAAATATATCACCTGTTATTGGTTCGAGATATTTAATAATCGAGGGTGATTCGAAACCAACATAAATTCCCAGTCTTCTTTGCGGACCCATCTTTGTACGCAAAGGTGGAGCAATAGGAACATAAACAACACATCCAAATACCTTTAGATGTGAAACGTTTGGCTCCTTACCATGTACTAATTGCAGTGGGGAATATTCATGGTTTGCACTTGGTCTTAGCCGAACCAAAGCTGCTGCATGCAATACAGCATGTCCCCATGCTGACACTGGTAATCTCGATTTCATTAGTAATGGTCTAGCGATTAATTGTAATCTATTTATCAAGGATTCAGCCAGACCATTTTGTGTGTGAACATGAGCTACTGGATGCTCTACATCAATCCCAATTGACATACAATAGTCATTGAAAGTTTGAGATGTTAATTCGCCTGCATTATCAAGCCGAATTTTCTTTATTGTATAATCCGGGAACTGTGCCCTCAGTCGGATTATTTAAGCAAGTAGCTTAGAAAATGCAACATTTCTTGTTGATAACAGGCTTACATATGACCAACATGTGGATGCATCAATTAGCACCATAAAATATCGAAATGGTCCACATGGTGAGCAATCGGTCCACATATATCCCCTTGGATTCTTTCCAGAAATGCAGGTGTCTCACTTGCTATTTTGTTTCTGAAGGTCTTATAATAAGTTTTCCGAGTGAGCAAGCACTGCAATTAAAGTCACTGGACGATAGGAGCTTAATGTCCTTTAATGGGTGTCGAAGTGAGTTCTTTATGATTTTATGCATCATTGTTGACCCTGGATGACCCAAACGGTCATGCCACAAGGTGAAAGCTGTTTGGTCAAATGACCTCTTATATATTGTTGCATTGACCTCACACGGATAAATATATGTATAATATAATCCGGAGGTATGTCCTGGCAACCTTTCAAGGATCTGATTTCGACCAGATTCATATCTTATGATGCACATATATTATTTCCCATTTTCATTCATGGTTTCCATATGAAATCCATTATGACGTACATCCTTGAAACTCAATAAGTTTCATCGAGATTTACTCGAGTATAATGCATCATTTATGATAAATTTTGTTCCTCTTGGGAGTATAACAATTGCTCTTCCAGAGTCTTCTACGAGTTTAGATGCACCCGATATTGTGGTGACATTGCCTTCATAGGCTTTCAAGTGAGTGAAGTACTCTTTGTTTCTCAGGATGGTGTGCGTCGTTGCGCAGTCTAGAAGACATTGCTCCTTCCCATCGAGTATCACTTTAGATGAGTTTCATCCTTTCTAAGATAGATATAGAAAGAGTTGTCAAGTAGTAATAAGAAAGAACTTCATATAATTTTTACACATCAATCACCAATCTTACAAAGCTTCGAAGAAAAAATAAAATAAGTGGAAAAAACATAGTGCGAAGGAAAAGTTTTGAAATTACATATATATTTCAATGTTTCAAACGGCAAAATCATCAATATGCTCAAAGTCGAGAAATTGACCATCATCTTGGCTAGTCAGGTGTGCATTACTTACACCCGCACTTTCAATGAGGTTGGTTTCCATGGCCTTTCCTTTGTTCCTTTCATCTTGGTATAATTTTACCAGATGTGGAGCCACATTACATTCTCTAGCTCAATGACCAGTCGTGCCACATTTGTGGCAAGTAGATTTTGCCTTATGGGAGGGTCCTTTATGACCGATCTGGACCTTTTGCTTACCATTCCCCTTAAAATTCTGGTTACCATGGTATTTGTAGTGGCCTTGACCATGATTACCACGAACTCCGCGGCCTTCACGACCTCCACGACCTCCTCGGCCACCTCGACCACCATGGCCACCATGGCCAGGCCACGGCCAGGCACGACCACCACCATCGTATCATTGTTGTTGGCCATACGCATTGGCATTCCCAAATTGGAAGCCATTGTCAATGGCATAAGCCTCGGAAGGAGCCATTGAGCCACTAGGCCTCATATTATGATTTATCATTAGTATCTCGTTATTCATTTCAGCCACCAATAATACTCTTAACAAGTCAGAGTATTTCTCAAAATTCTGGTTTCTATACTGTTGTTGCAACAACATGTTAGACATATGCATGGTGGAGTATGTCTTCTTCAATATTTGTGCTTTGTGATTTTTCTTCACCACATAGTTTTAGCATAGTGGTGATCCTGTACATAGCACTAGTATAATCACCTATGCATTTAAAATCTTGGACCCTTAAATTGTCCCATTGATGCCTTACTTGTGGGAGTAAGACATCCTTTTGATGTCCATATCGTTCATTTAGATTTTCCCATAATTCCAATGGATCTAACATGAACAAATATACGGTCTTAAGACTCTCATGCATATGGTGGCGCAAGAATACAATATCCTTCGCCTTTTCTTGAGCCTTTGTTTGGTTCTTAGGCTCAATGGTTTTTTCAAGGCCATGTGCCTTAAGGTATGATACAACATCATACCTCCACTCAAGGTATCTTTGTCCAGCCAAGTCAAGAATTTCAAATTCTCTTTGAGCAATCTTTGCCATTTTTCTTTTACTGCAAAAGTTATAAATACGTTATGGCAAAGAAAAAACATGTAAATGTATGTCCTTAATTTATTATGCACGTGATCTAGTCACTATTTATTTCCATTGAAATGTAAAATAATAGCCACAATAGTTATCCTATAACTAGGCCTTTGAAAAACATGCATAATTACCTGGTGAGATACAATACTTAAGGGTTTGGACATTTAGGGTAATTTATCCAGAAATAATGAATATATAAAGCATATATGAGCTCAAGTAAAGGAGAAGGGAAGAGAGCAGGAAGATAACCATGTCTTCTTCGTTTTTTGTATACCCAGTTATACTTATCCATTATGATCCTTATCCAGTCTTTTTCACCATTTACACCACTCATCCACATTATTTTCATCCTTATTTTTCCTATCCTCATGTTTTGCCAGACACTACTCCGGAACCACCTCCGTCTCCGGACTCAGTTTTAAGTCCATATTATAGGTAATTATTATATGTAAGAGGGAGTGAAGCAAGATGGTCCGAGGACGTTAGTCCAAAGTAGTAATGTTCTTATGTTATTATCCATCTTTTACTCTTTAGTCGGCTTGTAAGATAAGTGGATTATTAAGATCTACACCGTTGTAAGCATGAATGTATAATATATGAAGTCTTTTCCAAAACTTGTCCTTGTGTTAATTATGTGCCAAATATATAAAAGATGACAATTATGCAAGTAAGGTATCAACTCGATGTAAAAATTACCGGTAACCTTTAATACCGATTATTCACCTTTATCCCCTTATATTTACGGCCATTCATCCATTTCTTTAATCCATCCTTATCTTCTTCTTCCTCACCTCCATTATCAACCTCTTCTTCCATTTTTCTCAAATATTTCCATGGATTCCAACTAGCTTCATCGTCGTTTAAGAGCTAGTAACGATCGGTTTTTTAACCGAGCTTTTCGTTTGCCTTGTTCTTATCATGATTACCGTTTTAATTATCATCATTTCGATTTGGAAAGCTCCATTTTGAAATCAAGAAAAGTACTTGAAGAGATCTTGAAATGGGAAGCTAAAAGAGGTAAGCAAATCTAGTATCTTGTTTGTATTTTGTTTAGATCTAATAATATGTTTCTATTTTGGGTAAAAATTGTTCTAGATCTAAGAAGAAGAAAATCGAGTTTCTGATGTAGAAGATCCCGAGTTTTGGGCAACTACAGAGCATACTTCTCAAATCGATTTTTGTAATAACTCTTGTATAATTATGATTATGTAATAAAGGAAGTAGAATTTTATACCTTGATGGTTCTTGGTAAGCGGTGGTTAGAGACTCTTCGTGCTGATGACGTGTTGTGATTTGACTAAGACAAAGTGCCTTAATCTTGATTGAGAGGTGATTAAGACAAGATGACTTAATCTTTATAAAAGAACCACTTAAAAAGAACTTTAATATTAAGAGAAGAAAGAGAGAGATCAATATCTTAGAAAAGGTATTCTTGCTCTTATTTTGTGTGTGAAATTTACAATGAAGAATGCCTCTATTTATAGGCTAAGGAGATCACCTAATTCTTGACTAATTTACATCATCTTAAATGTAAAGTGAAGAAGAGTTAAGAAGGTGAATAATTCACACACTATTTACCTTAATTATGCATCTCATTTTTCAAACCTTGAACATGGTCTTCTAGATGTTTGATCTAACTTATGCAAGCCAAATAAATGCACTTGATAATTGAACTAGTTTTTCATTATTCATAACACTTTCCATATTACTAGTTATGATCTTAGGTGATCCCCCTTGAGGTTTTTTCCCTTGCAGCCCTTGCAGGGCTTAGTTATTACGCTCATTTCCCTAACTTTCTTAAGGGCCTTTTCCTTATAAGCGAGCCTATTAGACAGATCAAAGCATTCATTTCTTAATTCCTGAACATCATCATCATACTCAATAGCTTTTTTTTCAAGAGTCTCGTTATCATCATGTAAGCCTTTAATCATGTTTACGAGTTCATCATTACTTAGCATGTTAAGGCCATTAGCAAATTTAGGAGAAAGATGATCCTCAGAAGTCGCTTCACCGAATTTTTCATGAGGCACATGCCTTGGAAGCCTTCATGAAGATCACCCTCATCATCATATTCTCCCCACACAGAGAAAATAGCCGTTTGTTCAATTGGTTACACTTTGGCCTCAGTGCACGTCTTAGCAAAATGACATTTCTCTTGACAACTATAGCATGTGTAGTCTTTGAGGTCTCTATTGGAAGTTGAACCATCAACTAGAGAGGTCTTGTTCTTGAAGATGTTCTTGACCAACTTTTTCATAAGGGTGATTTCCATATCTTCATCCTCTTCATTTACCATCTTCTCTAGGACTATAGTGAGCTTTAAGGAAGTCCCTCTTGTTTCTTTGGTTGTGTTGCTTCTTTCGTTGTCTGTGGTTTCTTGATCAAAGAACTTCAAGAAGTCCATCACTGGAAGGGACTTGCTTTCTATGGATATGAGGGCGATTCTTCTAGTCATCTCATATTTTTCACACATTTCATAGATGATTGCCAAAGATTGTTCCGATTGAGGATTTTTTTACTACTGAGGCACTGAGTTTATCCACTAGTGTGGTGAATCTAGATTGACAGGCAGACACGATTTCTCCATGAAGCATCTTGAAGGCATGAAACTCTCTTTGAAGATTGAACTTGCGATTGGTCTTCATGTCGTCGCTCCCTCTGTGGATGACTATGATGGCCTCCCACATCTCCTTGGCAGTAGCTATGCTTATCACCCTTTCAATGTCATTCTGTGTGAGTCTAATGAGAATGAGTTGGTGAGTATTAGCATTTTTCTCCATCTTGATGTAGTGCTCGGGTGTCCAGTCCTTTCTATCCTTGATAGTTGCTGAGATTTCCTCATCACCATGTTCGATGATCTTCCAGCACTAGTAGTCTTGAGTTTGAATATAGGTCGTGTGAACTCCCAAACACCAGTCGAGCTTTCCCTCTTGAAGTTGATGTGGCTTGTTGATGGATACATTGAGAGTGAATTCTCCGTTTTTGGTCATTCGTTCAGAATCAGACACTGCTCTGATACTAAATGTAGGATCGTTGAAGGGGCTTGATTGTAGGAAGTGAGATTCAAGTTCCTAAGAGTAAAATTCAAGCAAGTTTTTATGCGTTTAAGTAATTTGTAATACAATATATAAATCAAAACAACCTTCTCTATTGATTGAATTACAAGAGTTACAACCTAAGTCAAAAAGACAGTTCCTAGATTCGACACAAGACTCTCTACTTAAGCTTGTACAAACTCCCTTCTCTTAATACATCTAAGTTGCTTCAATAATTCAATTCTCTAGTTCTCAATAGCGACTGACTAACTCTCTAATGCTAAACTCGTTGACTCTATAAAAACCTTAGAAGATCACCATATATAGGTGAGCAATAAAGTAAAATACCTAAACTGAAATATTCATAATCAACAATATACATCGAATCTAAACAATAATATCTAAACGGTTTCGTTAAATGAAGTAGCTTTCCATAAACAGGAACTGAGAAGATTCTTTCCTTGAATAAACGTTCGGTGCCCTTCAACTATATCCTTCGGTTCCCTTCACATTCATATATGATTAATACTCTCGCCGACCCCCTTCAGCGATATAAGCGAAATCACTCTTTCTTGTGTTATTTCTCTTGTTTGGTTCCATTGAGCTATATCAGTGCGTTGCTCTTATCTCTTGATTATCCTTTTCGGTTCCCTTAAGCTCTATCAGTGGTATTGAATCTCCTTAGTTCCTTTGCATTTACACTTGAGCAATATAAGCGAGATCATTCTTCCTTGTGTTATTTCTGTTGTTCGGTTCCCTTGAGCTATATCAGCGCGTTGCTCTTATCTCTTGATTATCCTCGTCGGTTCCCTTAAGATCTATCAACTCTATAGAAGATCCTTAGTTCTTTTGCATTTATACTTGATAAACCAGCTGCTTCTCCTTGAGTAAGATTCGGATATGAGCTATATCATAATCATGTAATGACTCACTCAAGGTAGAGATTAGCAGCAATAATTGTTTGTTATCATTAACACTGAGGAGAAAAGAGATAGGAACTGAGTTGCCTAGTTCATATAGCCCAACAACTTACCTTTTCTATGTTACTAGTTCACATTTCTTGTGCTTTGCAAGGACTTCTATTCAGATTGTTAGATTTTTTTTATACATCTTTGTGTTTACGAGTAAGTATATTCTAATTAATTTGCTTTAACCACACTTCTTCATACATCACGAAGGGTGGTCAATTGTTTTTTTAGATTTTTTGTAAATATATATGAGCAATGTTTGGTTTCTTTTGAGATGTGAATCTTCCTAATGACAAATATTCATGATTCCATGACATATATTTTTATTTCTTAGCTCAAATTTTCTTATTAACAAATATCTCATGAAGGTTCATCTTGAAAAACTTCTAACCATATTTTCTACTTTCTTGAAGCCAATGCATGTTCGAACTGATTGACATATTTTCCATTCTTCACTTTTATCGTCCTGCTTAGTTAATGAAGTGCATCTGCTACCACTTACCAAGAAGAAATGTATAGTTTATGCATATTCTTTGTACGGATTTCGAATTCTCAATGAAAATTACTTTTATTATTATTAATTAAAATAGTGTAATTATTTATGATTCATCAGAGTGAAACACATATCTTACTTTACTAATAAAAGTATACAAATGATAATATCGTTATAAACTCATTCCTTTTCAAACACCTTAATTGAAAAAAAAATCAACACGAAAACATCATAATCCTTATCCTTAACCTAACCATCATAATCATCATATCATATACTAATACTTATAATCTTTTTGAATAACTAATTTTCTCAAACTCAACTTTAATTTCTTTCTCTCTTTTTCTCTTATTATCTTTACACATTATTGTTATAATTACAAACTCTCAACTCCTTTTAATAATGTCAAATAATGAGGAAATAAAGGGTTTTTCACATTAGTAATATCCACTATAATTTTTTATTTTCATATATAATTAATTAGTGGATATTATACATAAAAAGGAAAGAAGTCGAAATAACTCGATATCAACAAGACATTTTATAGAGGTATGACAATAAGACATCTTTCTATGAACTTATCAATTTTTTTATTATGTTCCAATAACTCTATAATACCACTTGTGATTTTATACGATCTCTAGAGTATGAATGTGAAAATATCTCACCTTTAATCAAGGAACATCATCACACTAAAAACTAAAAATGTGATATTTAAGAAACTAAAATTTGTGATGTCCATTGTATATCACAATGCACTATTTTTATCTATTATAAATCGTTTTCTCACTGTTTGTCACGATGTCAATATTCTATTCTATACGTGTATATAAGCAATTTTTGCTCATTCTGACAGTAACCATGAAGATGTATACATTATAGCAATGTCCATAAGAGCTTTGCATGGGCTTCAACAATCTAATAATGTAGCCACAAAGATAAAATAATCATTATGGAATGCAACATATATCATTTTTATGGAGTACGAACTACAAAAAAGTATCTTCACAATTAAATCCCATCTAAATACTATATTTAATGAATATTTTTCATTGATTTTAGTTTATCCACTTGTTCCTATTGACTCATTACCATGAAATAAAAAAATATTAGATTCAATAAGTCGAATTGTGGTGAACACTAGGCCACATTGTTTATGCTTCACACATGCTTCTGATATTAAGCTTTGTCAAAAAAGAAATAATTGTCAAAAAAGAAATATATTAACTACATAAATCAAAGTTAAGTGTAAAGTTTTAGAAGTTTGATCAATAAAGAAAAGTGTTTGCTTTTTAATTCCGATTTAGCGTCATATAAGGTTGATTTTAGTTTCTTTTTTGAATCATGTTTTATCATAAAGATATTAAAAAACTATATTGGTAAAAAAAATTAAAGTTTTATATATACATTTATTTGAAAAGTGTCAGGTACAAACAAATCTTATGGTGTAAAATGAGAACAAATAAAAATGCATGTCGGAGGTCAAAAATGCATGTCGGAGCTCCAAAAATGCATGCCAATAAAAATGCATGCTAGAGGCCCAAAAATTTTTTGAGTAAAATGTTGTATTGTATATATAAAGTACTTCCTCATTCTTACTAGCTATATTTTCTTTTAATATTATGTTGTCAAATATAAATAAATATTGAAGAACCAAAATTTTGATATGTATTGGAATTTTATTCATAAGTGAATTTATCGTTGTGATTGAAAAATCACTTTAACCATGTTGATTTGAAATTTGAACCACTCAAATTCGATAGAAGTTAAATTTGAATTATTCATTTTATTATGATTTTTTTAGATTATAATAATACTATTCACCATTTGTCACTATTTTATCTATAGCTATTCATTATCTCATCAAATTAATCTCACAACTTACTGAAATATCACATTTATAATAAACTCTTCATATCAATGTTATAATACTATCATAAAGTAAATATATCTATAAATTATATATAATTAATATATACAACTTATTTATTGAAATATTCTTTTGCATGTCACATATGGTATTTATGATGATTACTATTTTTGTATTGTGGTAATTTTGTTGTTGTAATGAGTTGATCATTATTTTTTAAATATTTTGAAACATGCAAGATAATCATTTGTTACTGTATAAGATGATATTTTCGGAAGTAGTGTGTAGTAAATTTTGGGGAAGTACACTCCGTACAGTTAAATATTTTTTAGATTTTATGTTTTATTTTGAGGGTGTTGCTATTTCTTGCACAACAGTTTTTTTCTAATTGTTGCACCTCGTCTCTTTATGAAAGGGTATAAGGCGCCTCGTCACGAGGTAGTGTTGTTCACTTCACACTACATAGTGTGTATGGCCCGTCGCAAGGCGCGTTTTTCGGCTATAAAAGCCAAAACCTGGGATGAAATTACCCTCATTTCATACATCTCTGCCTCCATTTCGTTCTCATTTGAAGGGAAAAAAAAGATTCGGCAACAGCTTAGGTTCCTCATGTCTCTCGGTTGCTCGTTTATTGACGCTTCTCCTTTGATTTAACAAAGCATGGTTAGTAACAGCTCTACTATCTATAATTTTTTGTTATTTCTTGAATCTTTAGATTTATAACTTGTTTAACTTAATTGTTACAAGTTGGTAGTTGTTGTTGTTATTTAGACTTAATGTTGAGCGTTTTTCTGCGTTTTTATGTCAAAATCATGAAATTTTGTATTTTTATATGTTTAATTTGTTGTTTAGTATTTATGAGTTTGAAAAATGAAGATTGGTGAATTGGAAGTTGAAAGTATATTTTTAGGATGAGTTGAATAGGATTTGGAGGATAAATGTAGGCAGAAGTTGTTTGATTATGACAAAAATTGTTTTTTGGCTAAAATTGAACTAGCATGTTGCAACTCTTGTGAGGCAGCTAGAGGAAAGCCAGTTCGGGTTGGCTATGAGCCTCATGACGAGGTAGAGTGACGAGGCTTGTGACGGGGTGGAGTGAGGAGGCTCGTCACTTGACTATTAATGGGAAAGCAATTTGCATATACAAAAAATTAAAGATATATAAATGTTTGAATATTAGTTAGAAGTTGTTGTTCTGATTAAAATGGATGTCGTTATTGTTTTAAGAATAAAACTCTAAATTATTATAATTTTTTAATTATAATAATTCAATAATTTTTTTTTATATATGTTTAATATGTTATATAGGATTTGTGAGTTTGAAAAATTTAAGATTGAACAATTAGAAGTATAAATGATATGTTTAGGATTAGTTGATTTGGTTTTGGAAGACAAATGTAGTTAAAAGAAGATTTGTTGTGTTATTTTCCCATTGGATTGTTTTTAATAATTGTTTAATGTACTTTGATTGTTTTATTAATGATATTTTTTTAATATATAATATATTCATGTTTATAGGATAGAGTGGAGAAAACGACAAGGAAATTGGGCTCTAGATCTGCACGGCATCAGAAGTGGGATTCCATTAGAGACCTTGATGAAGTCGCTCGAAAAGAGTGGGAGGATCGATTGACTACGAAGGAGGCAGCTAGTGCAGAAGTAGAGTTGGGAAGACGGTTTGCTCAAAAGAAGAAGAGGGCTCGATCCCAGTGTAGTGTCATGTGGAACTCCATCAAGGCATTCAATGTCTTATGATGGATGATCATGTTACTCAGAATACCCTTCATTCACGACAGATTCAACATCAAGGTATTCTGTGTCTGCATCTATTCATGAAGACTATATGGAAGAGGTGTCATCTTTCTATCAGTTTTTGTAGGAGTACCATAATCAGCAACATTTCAGAGGTGGGGTGCATCTGGACGGGTTGACAAGCATCGTTTAGTCGTGTCAAAATAATAATAAACCTAACCAAATAATCCACAAGCAGAGTGGCAAGCAAGGGTCGATCTCACAGGGAGTCAGTTATTCAATTCTAGTGCATTTGATCTAATTAACTTTATAACCAAAAAGAGGGAAATTGATTGCAACTAAACTACTAATTGATTGAAGGAAATCAATAGAGAAAATACCTTATTCAGCAAGTATCCACATAACAGAATGATTGGTTTGATCATTGCCTTCTTAATTACTATTCGGGTTCATCCTACAATTTATATATTACGGTTGTCCTAATCCATGTTTTTATATAGTTAATAGTCCAACTAATCCTAATAACCCTACAACCCTAAAACTTTGAAGATTTAATAATCAAACAGTAATGAACTTAGGCATAGATAGGAACATGTAGTACCATTGGCTCAAGGCTGATATTTAACGCATCATCAAATCTCCACACAATAACATTCCCAACTAGTCCATGCATTGATTTTCTACCAAATGATAGGACTCTTCAACTCGGACTGGTCAAACCTAGCAATTTGAATAGACTTATTATACCTAGTTGATCAGAACAGACTGGTAATAATTAATTGAAGAGCAAGAGAAATGAAACAACTCCAATAATGTAATTTAGAATCAAGATAGAAGTCTTCGAAACCAATCATCCGCAGCCTTCAACCTGAAGAACAAGGCATAATCCTTAAACAACGATAGAACCAAAACTATGACAATGGATGATAATGGATGGGAAGGAGGCAAAGCTCTCAACCCTATTTATAAAACTAAATAACCCTATAAATAACTATTAAAAAGCCCAGTCCGAGCTCCATTAGAAAATAGGTAAAAAGGCCTGAACGATCCCGCAACAAAAGAAAGAGGCCAGCAACCAGCCCAGACAGGCACGGGTGCGATGATGTGGGCGTGGGCGCGCCACCATGCAAGGCCTTGGCGTGGTCGCGCCACCTATGACGCGGTCATTCCACCTTGTAGGATCTAGGCGCGGGTGCGTCTTTGTGTGTGCGTGATCTTGCTTCGTCCTTTGATCATCTTCTCTTCGTTCTTCTTCCGAATGTTTGTAATCCTCGTGTTTAACACCTTTTCTCTGTGAGGTCTAGAATACAGTGATATGCTCCAATTCATGGCCAATTCACCTATAATTTATGTTAATAACCACTTGTTGTGTTGTACTAAACATCGCCAATCATGGGTCTCAGCACCATCACGACGACTTCTCATCTTACACCCATAACCCACATGACGAATCGGAAAATGAAGCACCTATGAATGAACCGCCTAATCATCAGGTATTTTACTAAACTCAAATATTATTTTTGATAAGTTAAGTTTCATAAATCACCGTTTTATTGATTTAACCTGGTACATATTTTGTAGGCCCAGTGAAGAGGCAACAGACCATGGAGAGCTCTAGGAGATGAAGAGGTTGTCGGAGGAGATGCAGTAGGTGGATAATCCACGTCCACACGGGCGAGAGCGACCAGGTTCAATAACATCGACCCTTACATGTGGATCATCAAGTGGGGGCCTAGAAGTCCGTACATTGATGCGGATCTTCCCCGACCACGTCGTCTACGATATATATAAATGCATTGTAAGTTTTTTTTCGTTCTTAAATGTTTTTATTTAGTATTAATATTTAGTACAAATCCCAAGATCAAATTTAGTATTCATGTAATTTTGCAGAGTCAGACCTTTAGCTTCTAGTTAAGGCACATATGTCTCCGGGCGTGGAACCCAAGCCCCAGCTTGCCAGTTGCGCAAGCATCTATCACTGCTAGACTTATCAACATCCTATCTCTTATGTACGAGTACGTGGCCATGCAGATGATCACCCCATTCATTTAGTGGTGGTAGCCAAAGACCGACTCATTTCACCTCCTTTTTAGTGAGATGACGATCACGTTGCATGATGTCCAATACTCTTTGGTAAGATGTTTTGATATATATTGTTGACAAGTAGTCTAGGCCTTTTGTCCTCGGAGGCTGCCCAAATGCCTTTGGCATTTCCTTCTTTTTCACACTACCATTTTGCTTCTTCTGGGGCGTTTTCTCCTTGTCCGCCTCTGAATTCTTCCAAGCACATGGGAGTATTTTGTTTAGTACACCAATAGGTCTCCCTTTGTATTTTAAGTTAGCTGGCTCATCAAGGTTTGTCTGTTCAGGATGCATTATTTTGTTCAAGAGCCAAACTTTCTTCAGCTGATCAACCACTAACAAGTTGTCAAACTCTAGCCGGAAAACTCATCCATCAATTATCGATTGACTTTATGCTTTATTTTTGTTCATCTATAAATTTTGGAATATATAACATGCTCAACGTCTTCCAAAAGATATGCACTATATCGATAGCATGCCATTTTGTATTCACTCATCAGATAGTTAAAGTCCGATGCAGAGACTTTGTAGTGCAATTAGCTGAACATGTTTGCCTCGCAAAAATCTGAACTGTGTCTCTATACTTTTTTTGAGAATGCCCTTTATCTCCGAAATCTAATTCTGAAGTAACATATGATACCCATCAACAAGGAGGATATATTGTTATTTGTTCCAAATAATTATTGATTCAGCACCGCATGAGCCCTTTGGAACCTGTTTAATATAAAGCAATAGTACATAGCACATTATTATATTTTTAAATCTGATGCAAAAAATGAAAAAAATTAAATTAATACATGTTTGTAGTGTTTGGGCCTAGAGTGAACTCATCATCTGTCCAAAAAGAGACAATTTTGTCGTTGTATGGATTAACTAAACTTCTTTGTACATAAGCATGTTCCTTTGGTAGTATTAAGCCAACTTCTTTGTACATACGCATGTACCTTTGGTAGATCACACCATTCATGCTTAGCTTCTCAATGCTTTCGTTGTAGTCCCATTCTGAGTATTGTAGAAAAAGTCCTTATATGCACGTGGCAACCTGACTTCTCTAGCCTTATCAGTGAACTTTCTGGCGAAGAGTTCAGTATTCATCTGCACACGAAGCTGACAGAGAAGGAATTTGGTGTTTGTGAACATACTATAGAATAGCTTCATCAATGTCGCCTCCCTATCAATCACTATACATGTTGGCTGTTTCTTCACTTTCAAGAACAACTTTCCAAGTTGTCCTATATCCCATGCATAGTTATCTATTTGCTCGTGGGCCAGGAATGCACCTGCTACGTTGTAATTCTTCCGCATTGATATGAAACTAACAATCTCAAAGAAAGGGCTATCATAGCTGTAAAAAATAATGTTAGACTGGCCGTATGGAACATGAAAAATACATGATAGGAAATCTCCAAAACATTGTTTTCCTTTCCTATGAAATCTATAATTGAAGTTTTAATTTATTAAGTGTTCTTCTATTCATAGTTTATTCGTACTATGTCGATGTGATTGCTTCCATGTTCTTAATTTCATTGCTTTAGATGATTAGATTATCTTGACAACCTAAATATCATGATCATTGGCATATACTCTTCATAGGAAAACTCTTTGACTGTGTCTAGTCAGGTTGCAGTAATAACTTAAAGGAAGAAGCAATCCACATAATCAGAATCTGTAGACACACCTATTGACTCGTCTTAGTTGTTGAGATTTTTAGACATCGGTGCTGCTTAGCTATTATAAATGACTAAAAAATTTGTAGATGCCTAGCGGCGGATCGATCTGATTGTGCATTTCCTAGGTATCAAATGTGTTGTGCAGGATTCCGGTAAGTGGATGTAGAATGCGGATGTGTCTTTTACTTGACAGGGCAACATAATAATTAATGCAAATAGATGTCAAATAATACGATGATATAAACTAAAATGGATATGTAGATGGATTATAAAAGAGGAACAACCAACCCAAACATAACTACAAATAAACCTCAAAACCCTTAATATTACTAAAAGCTTCCAACTTTAAACTACTATTTTATAGTCTCTCTGTGGGATCGACCTTTCTTACCAGTTGCTTCAATAATTCGTAGTCTAGGATAAATATTGATCTATCCAATGTGACAAAAGGCCCAACACAGAGGATATCCTTCATTCCCTAGCTATAAAACTGGGAACCCATCTAAGCCGTTTAAGAAAATCAAGAAACTAATCGGCCAGCTAACACAGGTTATGTCAAAGTTTGAGAAGATAGATTCTAGATGTCTTCCTTCAAGAACAGAGATGAATCCTAAAGGAAACGTCAGTGTTGTGCTTGAAATTTGGCTCTGCAGAGATCCACGAAGACGAAAACCTTCTCAAATGATTTTAGGGAAGAAACATTGAAAAATTTTCTATACCACGCACATGTCTTTTATGACTCGGCCCGCGCAAAGGTCATATAGCTCCTTCCCGAGATCCAATACATGAATGTCAAATCTGAAGTAGAACCAACTGAAGGAAAGTCGTGACCCGCTCTTGATATCCTATGAACTGTGCTCAACTCACAGTTTAAGAATGAATAATTCAAGACCCCACCTTTGAAGCGACCCATTCCTTTCACTCCGTGCCCTATTCTAGATTGTCGTGCCCCAAGCCCATTATTGTTGCGGCACGTGTTGATGCTTTGAAGAACTCCACTTCTGACAAACCCATAGTCAAATCATACTGCTTTGAGGATACATACCAAATATACAATAGAATGGTCAATGATGAATCAGGGAGGGAGAGTCGAAGAGATAAAAAGAGATCCAACAAAAGATCTTTATGTAGAAAAAATGGAGAAAGAGAGAGACTCCAGAGAGAGAAGATCCATGATTGCCCAACTAAAGGAAGAAATTCTAACTAAGCGTGATTATCCAGGTACATAATATATACATTGCATGCTGGATTCTAAATTCATCAAAAAGGCCATGTTAGATATAGGGGTATCCATTAATGTTATACCCTCTAATACTTATAATTATTTGGGTCCACCACCCTTACGAAGCACTGGTCTGCAAGTACACCTAGAGGATGGAACTTGTTTCCAACCAAAAGGTGTAATATAAGACTTGTTAGTGAAGGTGGAGAGACTCATGTGTCATGCAGACTGCTACGCTCTAGAAGTCGCCAGCAATATAAACTCATAATTATTTTTAAGGAGGCATTGTATGAAAATTGTTGGCGTGAACATAGATATAAAATGAGGGAGTCTAATACTGGAAACTGATAGAGAATAGGTCGAGCTTACATGTCGTGACTTGAACTCAGTTAGTGGAAATTTGTTGTATGCGGTCTCTACATCTATTCTGAATCCTTCAGATGCATATAGATAAAATGAGTTCCACTATTAGCCATCAGAGGGATAAACCCATGAATGAGCTAAATTCTTATCATGAATTAAAAAAGCATAGGTAGTGATATATGAAGATAGATGAAAATGACCGAAAATCACACATCACTCCTTACCTTTGCATGAGAATAGTACGAATGACAAGAACAATATACAAGAATATTTTCTGGAAAACTTTGAAATTCACAATACTAAAATAAGGAATAGGAAGAAACTAATGAACAAATTGAACATCACGAAACTTATAGAATGAAAAGAGAAAACTCAATTCACATTAAGATATAGAGATTTGCGCAGTGGCCCCATTCTATTATTGGAAACGATATTTCATCAGATAGTAGTCGTGATGATATGCTGGTACGGGTCAAGAGAGAGAGAAAACCCATAGATTTGATCGAGTATGGGGGAGAAGATGAGAGTAACTTTGAGAAACCAATCATCGTGATCCAAGATGGTCTAAGGTTCAAGCCTTTCCTGTCTAGGTTCATAGAAGAGACACACGAGTGTTCAAATGGGAGCCTGACGAGCCCAGTTATCCATATTAGACGTCAAGCCAACAACACTAACTAAGGCGCTGCTAGGAACACAATCCGATATAGTTTAGATTAGGAGTAGTTTAAGAAAACTTTTCCTTAAATTAACCTCGATTATTTTTGGTTTATACACTAACTTGCAGGTACGAAGAAGGCACTCCAGTTCCCACAATGCCAGCCGTTTGTCTTACATTGGAAGGTATGTATCTAAACTTTACAAAGGAGCAATAAAAAATATTCAAGAAAGAAAAAGATGCCTTGATCACAAGAAAGAAGAAGAAGAAATATATAAAAGAAAAAATTGCATTGTTTTTGCCTCACAATTTACCACACTACCCCTATCCTACAAAAGTCATTCTCCTGAAATTTGACATGTCAGATCTACAAACCTTAATCTCCAAAAGCTGCCAAAAACTCAGAATCTAAATTATGCCTTCACAATCATCCCTAGGCCACGCATCTTTACTGCCGCATCTCACGTTGATGCCCTGCCTTCACCTTCCCTCACCACCACCACAAACCTTCCGCTAATTTCCCTCACTATCACTACCTATCCATATTCACATCCAAAATCCCCAATTTCACCCTTCCAGCTTCCCGATTGGTTATTTTATTGAGTTTTACAGAGAAAATAAACTCAAGTTTGTGTCACAGCTGCTTCCTAGAGTTTGAGGTGAGAGTTGAAGAGCATTCCGGGACGAAGAGACAAGATCATCACAGCTGCGCCCCGCGCCTTTATTACCCTACCCTGTGTCAATTATCAATGCGACATGCGCCCATTGTTCAATGTTCTCTGTATTTTCAATTGAAGTCGACCTGCGACCTACGATCCCCGCCCATTCTAACCACAACCTGCAAGACTATCCCTAGAAATTTTTGAAACTAACTCTGTTCGTAGTAAGTACCAGATATTCTCTCCTTTCAATAATTTCAATTATGCATACTGGTGACTATAAGAGACAAGAAGAGGTCTACCAAGGAGAGAGATTTGATTAAGAATTTGAAATCATCAAGACGTTCATCGTACCTATTATAACCTGGATTACTTTATCCAATATGACTTTCAGATATCCATTTTAAAAGATATTTAATTATGGAGTTTTAGGTTTATTTTTGGATATTCAAAACTTAAGTCGAAAACCCGAAAGGGAGACTTCAGTAAGAAGCAGGTAGTCCATGCGGCTCTAGGCCGGGAAATATTTGGACTTGAGAGATGTGAGTGATGATGAGCCTTGAAAAGAATAGAGAGTGTCCGGTGAAAACTCTAGAGGGTGCCAGAGCAAGAATTGGAGTGCAAAAGAAATGAGTGTCTTAGGATGGTTACATCTTCTACATTATTTGATGGTGTTGGAGACATATGAAGGGTGCTTGAAGGATTGTCTTGGGATTTAGGATTCACCAGCAGGGACAAGGAGTTAGTTTACCTTACTACTTTTCTTTTCACCACTATTGAGCTATATTGCATATTCATGATGCATGATCATTATTCCTATCGACATTTTTGTTGCATTTTCATGGCGGTTGTACTAAACTAGGCTTAGATTCTTATGTGGGAGTTTGATGCATATTGTTGTGGTTGTGCTATGCGGATTTTTAACTTAGGATTGGTGGTTATTGGCATGATTTTCATATATATTTAGTGGTTTAGGTCATCATATGAAGGGGAGGAATAAGAAGTATGTTAAGCGAGTGGGTGACTCGATTTTATGTTTATTTTTTCTTAATATACATTCCCGCAGCCTTAGAGGAGATTAGGAGTCCACATGTGCTTAAAGCACATCACTTGGTAACTATGTGATGAGGCCGAAACAGTCGTTGTGACTATCAAAGATACCCAACTTAACAACTCCACTAGTAAAGCGGTAAGAAGGGGTCAAATTCCAAGAGAGCCAGAACGTTAATTTATTTCTTATGGTGTTACCGAATAGTAACAATGGGGGTTTTTGATTGTGATTATAGTAACTAAGCAAAAGCAAAACTAAAAGCAATGTATGTTGGGTTGTAACTAATATGACTATGGATCTCACTCTATCTAACAATAGAACATTGTTCAATCAGAATGTTGATCATCGAATTCTATTAATTTATATTCTGAATTGGTTAATTTAGTTGTCCTACTCTTTGTTCGTAAATAGCAACTAGTCCAAATAGTCCTAGAAACCCTTATTGTAAGCAATAACCGAGGAAATCCCAAGGTTCAAAAGCGCAACAGCATAAAGATCAAAGATAAGTAGGCCTATGCAATACCATTGGCAAATCACCGATACTCGACACAAGTTTATAATCTCTACAAAATAAGCACTCGCAAATAGTCTATGCAAATTCTGATTGCTACCTAAATGACAAGACTTTTCAAATCGAATTATCAAGTCTAGTAATATGATGGATAATTAATCAACCTAGTTTGCAACCTATATAAAATCAAGATCAATCAATAGTCAATAAAGCACAAGAGATCATAAAACAATCATGAAGTTAACTTTAGAATAAAAACATAAGAATTTTCACAAACAAATCCTAAAACAATGGCTTCAGCCTTAAGAGTGAACTATAGAGAGTTTAGCCAGACATAGCCATCGAAAGCATTGAAGAATATGGATGAATGATGGGAAAACAAACCAGGGAAGATGATAAAGGTGGAAGCTTTTTTAGATGTTGCTGCTGAGTTCTCTCTAAATGAATGTGGCAAAAGAATAATGAATGAAAAATGAATCTAACCTAATTTCTAAAGGCTTATATAGTATCTAATAAAAGGGAAATGAAATAAATAAAAATAACTAAAAAGATGTGGAAAAACTAATCAGAATCTCGGATAAAATCTTCAATATGGGTCGTCGGTCTCCGTTGTCACGATCGTGACAGGGGTGTCGCGATCGTGGCAATGCTCCATTTCTCAAGTCCGTGGCCGGTGGTAATCGTGATAGGGAGTCGCAATCGTGATAGGTCAACTGAGGCTAAGTCGCGATCGCTACATGTTGTCTTGGTCGTGAAAGCTTCAACTAAGGCTGACTCTTGGTCTTGATACTCCATCTCGGTCGTGACAGGTTCTCCTGAGATGGTCTTCGTTCTTCTACAAGCGTCGAGGAAGCTCGGCTTCGCCTATCGGCTTCTCCTTTGGTGTAGGCGTGGTATACTTCCTCTAGCTCCATCCCGAATGCACTAAAAGTGAGTACAACCGGGATCTCCATGATAAAACCACAAAATACCGCTTACGAGCATCCCGCTAATCCATAAGTAAACTCCAACCTAGATTCCGGGAATCCCACTCGTTAAGCACCTAAACACCACTATTCCTAAGCTAATAGTCGCTAGTTAACACCATATAATAAGCTCCTATCAAACTTCCTCACACTTAAACCTTGCTCGTCCTCGAGTAAGCAAAATAAAGCTCACTCCTCCATAAAAGCACAAAGGTCTATAGTAAGTGTAGAGACAGCCTGCTAGCGACTATACTTCAAACTCCAAGTGTAAAAACGAGCACTTACCTAACTCCGATCTATCTTCTTATCTCTCCGAGATGACCTACCCAAATCCCTCCTTATTTCTCCACTTCATATGTCACCACTCCATACAATAATAAATATCGAACCAAGTGATGTGCAATAAGTTACAAGTGGACATCCTAATCTCCTATAAGGTTAAGGGTACATAAATCATGATAATAAAGATAAAAATCGAGTCTCCCACTCGCTTATACACTTCGTGTTCCTCCTCTTCAATTATTGTCCTAAACCACTAAACAATATAAACAAACCGTACCTCGCAACCACCAATTCCTAATCCAGAAATCTGCGTAGCACAACCACAACAATATGCATCCAACTCCAAGAAATAGAAATCTAATCCTAGAATCTAATACAACCGCCAATAGTGTATAACAAATCTGATGAACTAATGAAAGGGTGAGCATGCGAAGTGTGGATAACAATAACAAAGGAATAAAAGGCTAAAACTAACTTCTTATCCCTCCTTGGTGAATCCTAAAACCCGAGACAATCCTTCAACTCCCTTCTTATGTCTCCGACGCCAATAAAAGATGCAATCAACTAAACAATCACAAACAATGTAATCCCGACGCCCTTTCGGGTTTTCACCAAAATTCTAAGTGGTCGAACTATATCTTTTCTTTTTTTTTCTCTTTTTATATTTTTATTTTTCAGGCACCACCTTTTCCTTTTTAATCCATTTTTACTTGCCTGGTTTTTATTCTTTTAAATTTTTTTAATTTTTGTTGGAGCCCCCCTTTTTGATCCAATCTCTTTTTACTCTCCTGGGTTTTTCTGATTTTTTCTAAACAATAATAATAAAGCAAATATCCTGGGAATATCCGTACAAACTCGATAGAAAAAAATCCAAACAGTTCAGCAAAGACTCAAAACATAAGGTAAATCGCAGAAATAGCAAAAGAACCTAAAACAACATCAAGAAACGCCTTGACTAGTCGACTCCTCTCCCCACACTTGAATCGCGCATTGTACTCAATGCAGCAAAAGAGGACACCATAAAACGGGAAGAGAAAAAGGACCGGGGAATGCTGAATTGCTCGTTTCGGTCGTGGTGAACAAAGGGGGTGAAAATCCGACCGTGACACAGTGTCACGATCGTGACACGAACAACTGTGGTGCGCGATCGCTGTTTGTGCCTCCTCCGCTGACTCCTCGTGCTGGTTCCGTAATTTACCTAAGAAAGAAAATAAGAACAAAACAGAATAATGGGGTTAACGTTAGTAAAACCCCATCGGGTTGCCTCCCGATCAGCGCCTTAGTTAACGTAACGGCACGACGTAATGCTCTCTCGTCAATTAACCATGTTCACTTGATCCCTTCCGGATTGCATCATCTAGCAGCAGCTTTTTGAACCACGGATGGAAAGGTTTGAACCTTAGACCATTCTCTTCCTTGACTACCCATTTTTGCTTGGGTTTCTTTTTCTCCTTACCTTCTCCACACTTAGACTTAACCTTGGGCTTTGTTTTTGCTTTCTTCGTAACCTGCACAACAACTTTAGCAGGTTTCTTTCCCTGTGTGGTTAGAGAGGTGGGGCTACTTCCCAAAACAACATTCGAGCATAGGTCGAGAGGTTTATTAATGTCATTAATACAGAATATCGAGCCATCGTCCACGGATTGTATCATAGGTTCATATATGTTAAAACTGACAGCATCCCCGTCCAACTCGAGCGTAAGCGCCACGGTATCTAGGTCTAATTTTGTTTTGGTTGTCCGCATAAAGGGTCTGCCCAGAAGGATAGGTGCAGCCTGCGTATAATGATTAACCTCTAGCACATAAAAATCTGCAGGGAATATAAGGTCCCCCACCATAGCCAACACATCTTCGACTAACCCTTTCGCATAAATCGTAGACCTATCAGCTAGCTGAAGCACAACCCATGTTTCACTCATAGATCCTAATTCTAATGATTTGTATAATGAGTAAGGAAAAACATTAATCGAAGCCCCTAAATCTAGCATGGCCCTATCAATTGTAGTTTTACCTATAGTGCAGGGGATGCTCACCATCCCTGCATTTGAGCGCTTGGTAGCAATCTTTTGTTGTATGGCCGCAGAAACTCTTTCGCTGACCTGAACCTTCTGCCTTTCTTGCAGCTTCTAGCTTCTCTTCTTAGTGCCGAGATCCTTTAAGAGTTTAGCATAACGAGGCACACTCTTGACGAGTTCAAGTAGAGGGATGTTCACCTTGCACTTACTCAGCGTATCAAAGATCTTCTTGTAGTCACGGACATCAGCACCTGGTCGCGGTCGTGATGGTTAGTCGCAATCGAGATGGGGTAAACTGGTGCTTAGTCACGATCGTGATAGTGTGTCATGGTCGTGATTCGTTTCGTCACTTTTTTCGTAAACCAGATAACCGTCATCTCGGTCGTGATGAAATTGTCACGATCGTGATGTGTCAACTGGAACAATGTCGCGATCGTGATGACTCTGTCGCGGTCGTGATCCCTCTCCAGTTTTCTCCTGCATCCTCTCTTCTTACAGCTTTACATCGAGTGTTCGTATCGTGATGGCACTCACGTTTTCTCTTGGATTTCTCTTAGTTTGGGAGGGTAATTTGCTTGAGATCTGCTGCGTTAGATTATTGACTGCCTCCGCCATTTGTGATGCCTGCTTCTCCAAATTCCTTATGCTCGCCTCCGTGGTTTGAACATGTGTCGTGAAGTGCTTTTTCAGCGTTTCCAGCATCTCTCTCGTAGATGGCTCTTTGGGTTTCATTGGGTATGGAGCACGGTATTGATTGTTTTATTCGTATTGTTTATTCTACCCCCCATCCGGGTCGCTCCATCTAAAACCAGGATGATCATTACCTCTCGGGTTGTAGTTGTTGTTTTCTCGCTGATTGTAGTTATTGTTGTTGTTATCATACCGAGGTCTAGGAGGTCCGAAACCTCCTACAGCGTGTACTTCAACAATGGTTTTGTCCTGGAGTTGCGGGCACATGTCGGTAGGGTGGCTCTCGTCCGTGCAAATACCGCATAGTCTTGCAGGTATCTGATTTCCAAAATTGATGTTCTTTATCATACTCTTCAACTCTCTATCTCGTCCTTCCATCCGGGCTCTCCGGAATTCACAGCGTTTGCTCCTTTCCTCGTATACGTTCTCCCGAAACTTCTCGTTCCCTCAACAATCTCGTTTAGCCAGGCTCTGGCTTCTGTAGGAGTCAAGTTCAGCACACTCCCATTACACGCAGGGTCCACTAACCTTCTCTCATTGTCAAGTAACCCATTGTAAAGGTGGGTTACTAAGTCTTTCTCCTCAAACCCATGGAATGGGTAGCTAGCACATAATCTCGCGAATCTTTCCACGTAGTTGTACAACGACTCATCATCGTGTTGCTCCACCATTGCAATCGCCCTTTTCAAAGCAACCGCCTTTTTGGACGGGTAATACTTACTAAGGAAGGCTTTGTGTAGCTTATCCCAAGTGTCGATACTTCCGGTGGGCAGCAAGTAGTACCATTGCGCGCTATCTTTTAGCGTAAGACCGAAAGCTCTCTTCTTAATCTGCTCGTCGGTGACGTTACTCGGCTTGTCGCAGCTGCAGATGTCGTGAAACTCACCTAGATGCATAATCGGGTCTTCCGCAACCAGGCCATGAAACTTTGGTAACAAATTGATGAAACCGGTCTTTAGCTCAAACATAACACCGGCATTCAGGGCAGGCAGCGTTACTCCAAGGTGTTGTTGCGTCAGATTTGGGTCTGTAAGTTCTCTCAACGTTCTCGCAGCCACTGATTCGATTACTAGATTCTGTAGAGATTGTCTCAAGTTGCGTAGGTGCATCCGCTCTATCTCTGGATTTAAATCAAGCAAATCTGAATTAGTAGCGCGAGTGTGGACCATAAGATAGGTCCACACCAGAATAGTAACACAAAAAGAAATAAACTAAAACAGTTGGCTCCCCGACAACGGCGCCAAAATTTGATAAGGCCGAAACGGTCGTTGTGCCTATCAAAGATACCCAACTTAACAATTCCACTAGTAAAGCGGTAAGAAGGGGTCGAATCCCAAGAGAGCCAGAACGTTAATTTATTTCTTATGGTGTTACTGAATAGTAACAATGGGGGTTTTTGATTGTGATTATAGTAACTAAGAAAAAGCAAAAGTAAAAGCAATGTATGTTGGGTTGTAACTAATATGATTACGGATCTCACACTATCTAGCCTCAGCACATTGTTCAATCGGAATGTTGATCATCAAATTCTATTAATTTATATTCTGAATTGGTTAATTTGGTTGTCCTACTCTTTGTTCGTAAATAGCAACTAGTCCAAATAGTCCTAGAAACCCTTATTGTAAGAAATAACCAAGGAAATCCCAAGGTTCAAAAACGCAACAGCATAAAGATCAGAGATAATTAGGCCTATGCAATACCATTGGCAAATCACCAATACTCGACACAGGTTTATAATCTCTACAAAATAAGCACTCGCAAATAGTCTATGCAAATTCTGATTGCTACCTAAATGATAAGACTTTTCAAATTGAATTATCAAGCCTAGCAATATGATGGATAATTAATCAACCTAGTTTGCAACCTAGATAAAATCAAGATTAATCAATAGTCAATAAAGCACAAGAGATCATAAAACAATCCTGAAATTAACTTTAGAATAAAAACATAAGAATTCTCACAAACAAATCCTAAAACACTGGCTTTAGCCTTAAGAGTGAACTATAGAGAGTTTAGCCAAACATAGCTATCGAAAGCATTGAAAAATATGGATGAATGATTGGAAAACAAACTAGGGAAGATGATAAAGGTGGAAGCTTTCTTGGAGGTTGCTGCTGAGTTCTCTCTAAATGAATGTGGCAAAAGAATTATGAATGAAAGATGAATGTAACCTAATTTCTAAAGCTTAAATAGTATCTAATAAAAGGGAAATAAAATAAATCAAAATAACTAAAAAGATGTGGAAAAACTAATCGGAATCTCCAATAAAATCTTCAATATGGGTCGTCCGTCTCCGTTGTCACGATTGTGACAAGGGTGTCGCGATCGTGACAATGCTCCAGTTCTAAGGTCCGTGGCCGGTGGCGATCGTGATAGGGAGTCGCGATCGTGATAGGTCAACTGAGGCTAAGTAGCGATTGCTACATGTTGTCTCGGTCATGACAGCTTCAACTGAGGCTGACTCTCGGTCGTGATACTCCATCTCGGTCGTGACAGCTTCTCCTGAGATGGTCTTCGGTCTTCTACAAGCATCGAGGCAGCTCGGCTTCGCCTCTCAGCTTCTCCTTTGGTGTAGGCGTGGTATAATTCCTCTAGCTCCATCCCGAATGCACTAAAAGTGAGTAAAACCGGAATCTCCATGATAAAAACACAAAATACCGCTTACGAGCATCCCGCTAATCCATAAGTAAACTCCAACCTAGATTCCGGGAATACCACTCGTTAAGCACCTAAACACCACTATTTCTAAGCTAATAGTCGCTAATTTACACCATATAATAAGCTCCTATCACTACGGAATGGTTTCATACGAAGTGGAGATATAAGAAGTTAGACCGGAGTAGGTTAGAGATACTTGCTACACACTTGGAGTTTGTAGACATATTCGTTAGTAGATCTTCTCGTGCTTACTACAAACCTATGAGCTTATTGGAGGGGTGAGAAACATTTTGCTTACTCGAGGACGAGCAAGGTTTATGTATGGGGAGATTTGATAGAGATATTCTATACGATGTAACTAACGGTTATTAGCATAGATTTATTGGTGTTTAGGAGCTTGGCGAGAGCATTTCCGGAGTCCGTCATGGAGAGTATACTATATGGATTTTATAGAAGCTCGAGAGCATTTATGGTACTACTATGGAGCTTGAGCAATGAAGTACCAAGAGGAGATGGACGTGATTGAAGACCCGGGAACGCCGGACAACGCGTCCCGGAGCAAGAACTAAAGAAAGGAGCACTGCAGAGATAACCGCGACCGCGGATATCACTACTGCGGCCGCGGCTAACGGTATGCAGAAACATTCTGCAGAAGACATAACCACGGGTGGAGCAACCGCAACCGCGGCCGCGGGCGGCAGAGATTCTTAAACGGGACGAGTTTTGGAATTTCCATCCGAGATCTTTTTGTTCCAACTAAATTTTGAACTTTATTTCTTTTATTTTTTAATTTCCCAAGACATAAATATAACTTTTAGGTTTTATTGGGAGATCTCTCCCACTTTTTCCCATCTTGCCTCCACCATAGAAGTTTTCATTGTTCTTAGAGATTATGATGAACTAAGCCTTCCATTGTTAACTCTGAGGATGGAAGCCTTGGATATTATTGCATTGTGAGTTTCTAAACACTTATGTTATATTTTAGTTGAAGATTGTTTCATTATCTCTTGTGCTTGATTATACATTGATTGATATTGATTTCAACTAGTCGGCCAACTAGGTTGATTGATATTATTCATATTGCTATGTTTAGATAATTCTATTTGAAAAGTCTTCACCTTTAGTAGATAATTATATTTGCATGAACTATTTGTGATTGCTTATAGGGTAGAGATTCTGAATTCATGTCGAGTATCGGCAATTTGCCAATGTTATTTCATGAACCTACTTATCTTTGATCTTAATGCTATTCTATTATTGAATCTTGGGATTCCCTTGATTATACTTGAATAAGGGTTTCTAGGACTATTTGGACTAGTTGCTATCTTAGAACAAAGAGTAGGACACCAATTGAATGTGTATGAGCATAAGTTATTAGGATTCGATGATCAATGTGTTTATCCAATGTGCTGATTTCTAATGAGTGAGCATTTCCAATAATTATTCATACAACCCAGCGTTACTTTATTAGCATTAGTAGTCTAGTTACAATTACAATACAAAACCCCCCATTGGTTACTTCGTTAGTTACATTGATAGAGATAAACTGTACTCAGGCTCTCTAGGGATTCGACCCCTACTTCCCACTTTACTAAGTGGATACTGAGTTGGATTTCTTTGATAGGCATAGCGACTTTAGCCTCATCAAGTATATTAGATTAGATTAGATAAAAAAAACTCTGAAATAAAAACGGACAACAAATATCATAATTCAAAGTCTTAAATCTAACTTTATACTCTAAGAACATTGTTAGATAATAAATGATCTGCTAACATATAATGTTAGTAGAAATCGCATTCAGATATATGATTCAATCGAGAAAACATCTTCAAATACGTTAGTGAAAAATAATTATGTGTCTCGGTGACGCTGTCAAAATGGTCGTTACACTTGTCAAAATAATAATTTATAAATCTCACTAACTTCTCTACAAGTAGAGTGGTAAGCAAGAGTCGATCCGACAGGGAGTCAGGTATTCAATTCTTGTGTAATTAATATGATCAACTTTATTAATGATAAAAAGGGGGAAAGTGGATTGATGCTAAGTTACTAACTGAATCTAGGAAAGCAATAGAGAAAATACCTTATTCAGCGGGTATCCACACAACAAAATGGTTGGTTTGATCATAGACTTCCTAATTGCTAATCGGGTTCATCCTATCAATTTATAAATTCTGATTGTCCTAATCCTTGTTCTAGAATTGCTAATTAAGTCAACTAGCCTTAACAGTGCCTTAACTACCAATCTAGCCCTGAAACTATCAAAACTATCTCCTAGGCAACATTAAGTACAAGAATAGATAGGAAAGTGAATTTCCCTTGGCGCCTACACCTTATTAACCTTCGTATCCCGACAAGTACAACTAGTCCAAGTAGTGATTCGTGCTACTAAGAAGACAAGGTTCTCCAACTAGAATAAACAATGCCCTGGCTATATAAAATAGATCTATAAACATAGGTGATCAAGCTAGATAAACAAATCACAATCAATATCAAATACAAGAAAGAAATTAAAATAACTAAAACAATATATCTTTATTAGAACCAAGGAAGAAAGTCTAACCAATCATTCGCAGGCTTCAACCTGGAGAACAATGACAACTCTATCTACAAAACTCTCCAAATTAACTAGAACTAAGCCTGAGAAGGAGGAAAACTCTCCTCCCTAATTTATAAAAGAAATAAACCCTAGAAATAACTAAAAGGCCCAAGCTCGAAGCTACATCAGAAAATAGGCAAAAGTCCCAAAGAAAGGTCGCAGAAGAAAATCATTCAGCGGCAGAAACCCTACGGGTGCGCGGGCGGGTCTATGAGGGCACGGTCGCGTCCACCTCCAGTATGCTCCGCGCGGTCACGCCAATGTGGGTGCGGTCGCAGTCGCACCAATGTGGGTGTTGTTGCCTCCCACCTTCTGTAGACTCGGCGCGGTCGCGCCACTTTTCCGTCGCCTTGGCGTGGTCGTGCCCTGGCCTATGTCTCCAGGGCGGCTGCGTCCGTTGTGTGCGTGACTTACTTCGTCCTTTGGCCAACTTCTCTTCGGTCTTCTTCCAAAAGTGCGTAATTCTTGTATTTATCCACTTTGCTCTACGAGGTCCAGACTACGCTAATTTGCTCCAAATTATGATCAATTCGTCTATAAACCATGCTAACGACCACCCTTTACATCGTACTAAATGTCGCTCATCAGACCCCCACACTTAAACCTTGTTCGTCCTTGAGTAAATTGTAGCTAACTTCCAGGCGATCTCAGCGAGTCTGGATATCGTGAATGCAGTGGTCGTCCAATCAACACTTAAGCTCATATGTACCTATAATCATCAAAGCAACGAGCGTAGACTCCAACTCTACTAAAAATAATGCAAGACCCGATAAAACTCTAAACCGACTGAACAATGGAATCAATCATCCCCCCTAAATTCGAGCTACGCTTAATCCTATGCAAGTGCATGAAAGTGAATCCATAAACTATGCAAAAGATGTCTCTATCCTGATAACATACGAAGGATGATAACGCAATATCAACTAAATAACTCATTCATGTCCTAACATGTTTCATAATCTATGAAAATAATGCACGATCTCCAACACCATCAAAAGCATATAGAATAACCACAACTCAACTCAAGTAATAGCATATGCACTTTCTAATGCTTCTAATCATCATATTCACACATTTTTACACCTTTACATTTTGGGTGAAGGGCCTATCCATTTTATGGTCCAGGCCAATTTGTTTTTAGGTCGAACATGTCCATTTTATGGTCCAGGCTACTATGAAACTCTTTGCTTATTAGGACATGGAGGATTGAACCCTTGGTTCTATTTCACACCATGGAGACCGCGTGCTCTTCGGACTTTCTTTTACTTGGAGCTCACTACCATTATATTTCTTTTTCTTTTTTTTTTGTAATGAAAAAGGACGGAAGGAAAATTATAATAATAAAATGATAAAACAAAAGAAGAGATGGTACACTTGCAATCTTAGTATTGTCCTAATGCATCATAGTCATAATCCACATGCTCAAATCAAAGTCATCAATTTTATCAATCATATCATCATCATACACAATTGCAATATCAACGATCAAAGGCATAATAGAAAGATCAAACTCAATGCACCATAAAGAAGTCCACAAAGCCTCAAATAACGGGAAAATATGATAGCCGACTCTAAAAATGCAAATAAGGGGAAAAGTGACTCAAAATAAAATTTTAAAAAAAAAGGCTAGGTAAGATGTAATCTCCTTCACCAAAACTTAAAGTACACAATGTTTCTATTGTGAAATAGATAACAAGGATAAAAGATAGATAGAAGTGGAAAGATACCTCTTTTCTCACGTTGCCTCCCGAGCAGCGCCTTGATTAGAGTCATAGGATTGACTTCATCCATATCCCCTGCAAGTTCAACAGGTAAATGATTAAGAGCACGGTGTTGACCATAAAATAGTCAACATCAAAGTCAATCAAATTAAAAACACAAGAAAATAAGTGTAGACTCCCCGACAACAGCACCAATTTTGACGCAGCCAAAATAGTCGTTACGCCTGTCAAAATAATGATTTATAAACCTCACTGACTTCTCTACAAGTAGAGTGGTAAACAAGGGTCGATCCCACAGGGAGTCAGGTATTCAATTCTTGTGTAATTAATAATATCAACTTTGTTAATGATAAAAAGGGGGGAAAGTGGATTGATGCTAAGTTACTAAATTAATCTAGGAAAGAAATAGAGAAAATACCTTATTCAAGCGGGTATCCACACAACGGAATGGTTGGTTTGATCATAGACTTCCTAATTGCTAATCAGATTCATCCTATCAATTTATATATTATGATTGTCCTAATCCTTATTCTAGAATTGCTAATTAAGTCAACTATCCTTAACAGCGCCTTACCTACCAATCTAACCCTCAAACTATCAAGACTAACTCCTTGGAAACATTAAGTATAAGAATAGATAGGAAAGTGTATTGCCCTTGGCGCCTACATCTTATTAACCTCCGCATCCCTAAAAATCCAAGTAGTCCAAGTAGTGATCCGTGCTACTAAGTAGGCAAGGTTCTCCAACTAGGATAAACCATGCCCTAGCTATATGAAATAGATCTATACACCTATGTGATCAAGCTATAATAACAAACCACAATCAATATCAAATACAAGAAAGAGATTAAAACAGTTTAAAAAAAATATATTTATTAGAACCAAGAAGGAAGTCTACAAAACAACCATCTGCATGCTTCAACCTGAAGAGCACTAGGAACTCTCTCCACAAACTTTCTAAATTAACTCTAACTAAGTCTGAGAAGGAGGCAAGCTCTCCTCCCTTATTTATGGAAGAAATAAACCCTAAAAATAACCTAAAACGGTCCAAGCCCTATGCTACATTATAAAATAGGTAAAAGACCCAAAGAAAGCCCGCAGAAGAAAAGCATTCCGCGATAAAAACCCTACGGGGGCGCGAGCGCGTCTATGAGGGCGCGGTCGCATCCACTTCCAGTATGTTCGGTGCATTCATGCCAATATGGGCGCGGTCGTGTCCCACCTCTTTTAGACTTGGCACGGTCGCGTCAATGTGGGCGCAGTCGCGCCACTGTTTCGTCGCCTTGGCGCGGTCGTGCCCTGGCCCATGTGCTCCAACATGGATGCGTCTGTTGTGTTCGTGACTTTACTTTGTCCTTTGGCCAAATTCTCTTCGGTCTTCTTTTGAAAGATCGTAATCCTTGTATTTATCCACTTTGCTCTGCGAGGTCCAGACTACGGTAATATGCTCCAAATTATGGACAATTTGTCTATAAACGATGCTAACACCCACCATTTACACCGTACTAAACGTCGCTCATCACTCGGTATAGTAATTGATGCCTTATAAGTGGTTTCACCCTAACCCGTGAGGTACAGTCGGAATTGGTGTCACCCCCAAGGTTAGCATAACATTTTCCGGTCACAAAATCTATCCAATGAAGAAATTGAATCAATCGGGATGCTTAGAGTATTTTTCATGTTTGGTAAAGATGGAGGATTTTTGTTTCTATGTGTAAAGAAGAAGATACCTTTCGTTCTTTTTATACTAACTTAAACCAAATAACTCCAGCACTATGAACTTGGAAGGTTAGCAAATCGTGGGACAGAAGTCATGAACGGCTCAGACTTTTTTAAACCAGAAGACACGTTCAATCAGTTTAAGAACGTTCGAAATAATTAAAGAATCGGAAAGAAACTAATTTCCTTCCAAAACTTAAATGCCCAAAAAATTAATACGAGTGACAAAACCGGACCCTACCCACCCAAGCATGTTGCACGAACACAGACTGCACCGCCTGCCCAAATGGACGGATGGTGGCGACTATGCGCGTGTGGGGCAATCCTTTCCTAGTTATTTAACCCTTAAAAATAAAACCATGTATATGCAGTGAACGAATCTTGAACTCCTCTAATTCTCGAAATGTCTTCAATAACACACTACTTACCTAAAAAATCCCTATGATTTCTCGATAAAATATTGTATCTAATAATGCCTTGGGGTGCTATAGACCTCTCTAGAGAGATCACCTCCATCTTTAATAGAAGGAAGTCAATTCTTCACATTCTAGTAGGTGATGTCACCGATTCCAACACAAAAGTACACCCAATTCAGGATATGAAATCATTAAGAGTCAGTTGACTCAACCTTACACACATTAGCGGTAAACTCATCAAGTCCATATCGATAGGACCATCCAATCTATGGGATATGAGTTCATTAAGAGTTATGTTGAACCTATAAATTCACTTTTCATAGAAAATGAAAATAGTATATATACCATATGTCTTTTCCAGTCTTCCTTTAGTCACAATGGGGATCCACAATGAATCCCTCAACACCCGAGTTTTAGTCTCATTCATGTTGATGAATCAAGGATTAAGCTTCTGTTCAGACCCTTCATCAAAGGATCTACAATGCTCCTCTCTGTTCTCACATACTCTAAATTAAGCACCACATTCTTTATGAGTTGTCTCATAAACTCATGTATAATCCGAATGTGTCTCTTCGTTCCATTAAAGGCATTATTGTTTACTACACAGATAGCAGATTGTTAGTCGCAATGTATAGAAATAGTAGTAGCTTAACACCCCTACAATGGTAAGTCAACCAATAAGTTTCTCAACCACTCGACCTCCTGACCAGCTAAATCTAGAGCTATAAATTCAAACACCATGGTAGATCTAGCTATACATGTGATAAACACAGAATGTTTGCCGGTCGTTTAATAGGTCAAAAAACACTTCGTTTATGTGAAGTTTGAGAGTAAAAGAATCTCACCAATTATTATACCTAAACTATCATTGTAACCTAACTAGTAGGTAATATAGGAAAAGAAAGGGTCGAATTCCCTTGGAGGATTTATCAAATTTTGTATTGATTTCAGATAAACAGATAAGAGTAACAAGAATGGATTTGTAGAAATCTACAGCTAGAAAACGTAGAAAATATGTTATCAATGGAAGAGAGTAATTCTTAGCAAATCTGCGTATCAGTATTCAACAGTGCTATTCCTATTCTTATAAGAAGGTGATTAGAATATCAAACAGAGCATAATAATCCTATTTTAATCAGTACCACGACAAACCTATCAGTGATTCAAAACAAAGGAGGCATTAAGCAAAGAACACCAGGATACAGAAATAGCATAGCGTCTATCCTTTAATTCAATTCTTTACATATAAATCCTAGCACAAAAATATACTAGAATAATAAGTTTTCTTCAAAGGAATAGAAATAGTTAAACAGACATAATGTATCCTAGCAGTATGATATAATTAATTCAATCCTAGTTGATCAGTATAGAACTCAACCAATAAATCAATGAAATCCAAGAGAGAAGAAAAACACAATTTTAGTATAGATAAAAACTAGATAAGCTCACATCAATATCAAACTAAAACTTCCACTAACTTTACAAAGAACGAGGAAATTAGTTCTTCATACCAGGGAATGTTGTTGGAAAAAAGCTCTGAAACCTGCTATGAAAACTTCTACGTTTTTCTACAAATTTAAAATTTGTTTCTAGAAAGAATCTTACCAAATTCTAAAAAGTATCTTTTAATAATAAGAATAAAATATTAAAAACCAATCTAAAATAACTGAAAACAAATTACTAAACTCTGTATCAGAATAGATAAAAAAAATGAAATCCCAGTGTAGAAACTGCAATGATCGGCGGGCACATCTAGCCATCAGTGGCCGCCACTGGTTGAAAAAGAGAAATCATGGATATCTTACTCGGTGGACGCAGCTAGAACAGAAGATGGCATCGCGGACACATCATCCATATTACTCCTTCAACTTCTTCATCATCTTCAATCTAGCTCGTCTTCACTTCTCTTCTTTCTTCTCTTCACTCTAATATCTTCAAATACCTTCATAATCTGACATAGATGGTCATAAAGTAATACGCACTAAATACGCGCCAATACAACTCACTATAATAACAAACATATTCTAAAACCGTGATAATCTACTTCGTCATAGACATGTACATTAACACGGATGTTTAAAAGACTTCCAACAAATAACACCACCGCATAATGTAAAAACATAACCGCTAGTGGAGCTAACTTCATCGCTATTAGTAACTGATGAACAAGGTGCATGGGCAAGACGATACAAAGAAAGTGTTTGTCGGTCATAAAATGGTCAAATTTAGATAAAACAACACCCAGTTCATGCAAACAAGAAAAACTAAAGGTCTTGACCTCTTTTAATTCCTACACTTTATTAAATTCTATTGGATTAGCATTCAATGTAATTAAGGGTCCAATCCCTTAACAGAAATCAACTTATTTAAAATTTATATATGACAAATCTATTTAGAAAACGAAGGGGTTTTGATCGGTTCAAAACTAACTATGAAAAATAGCAAAAAGATGATCTGTAAAACTAATTAAGATGATTCTTAGCAAAACAAATTCATGTTATTTGGTTGATGAATATCATCGTAAGTTCATAAGAACACACAACCTAGCATGTTTGACCCTATTCTTATATGACAAGTATCAAGCACCACAAACCGAGCATACGAAACCTAACCAAATTGATTAACTATGGTGAACGCCTACAGTTCAAATCAGTGGAAGAATGATTGTGAAGAATACCAGGGAATAGGAATTTTGCGAGTAGCCTACAATGCAATTCTCTACACTAAGACTTAGTTCAAACCGAATCTATGTGTTCATTCTTGTTTTGAAGGAAAAGGTCAAGACAAATGCCATTAATCTATCATAACAATTCTAAATAAAGACTTTAATCTAGGTGATAAATCTAGCACTAAAATACAGAATTCAATACTCAATAAATTCAAATAAAAACAATCAAATCACGATAACAACACAAAAAAACTCAATTACATCAAACCAAACAATAATTCAGTGTTTTACTAATAAATTGGGGTTTAAGCCCTCCATAATAAGGTTTAAAAAGATAGAATGATGAATGAACATTAATAAACATTGGAGAAGACTTCTATAACACCCAAGAACTATGTTATCTCTCAACCCTAAACAAAAACAGAAGAACGATAAAGAGAGAACAAAATAGCGACTAAGCTAACGTTCTAGATGAAAGAGTTTTGGCCTTTTTAAAGGCTTAACCTAAAACATAAAAATAAAATAATAAAAACTCATAAAATAACCACTAAATCAGCCCAAGATAGCAACATAAAATATAGGAAGAAGGACTAACTCGTTTAAGTTTGTCTAGAGATTGGCGGCAACCAATGGTCATCGACGGGCATTGATGAGTCATTTGTGGCCTTGCCCGAAATCCACATCGGCGGGCGTCGATGGATGTGCAGTGGCCACCGATGAGTCATCTGACTAATTTTGACTCATTTAGCTTGTTTTGCACCTCCGATGTGCATCCCTTCGTTTTCACTCTTCCTAAGCTCCTTACTGACTCTAATAAGCACCAAAGTAAATCAAATAAGATATATAGCGTCACGTGATGGTTTGGACTAAATAATTCGTAATAATGCCCATAAATGTATTGAAATAGTGCTAAATCCACGCTTATAGACGTGTCGCAGACGTGCCTATCAGTAACCCAATTTGCTTATTTGAGCCAATCATGATGGATTAATTCACAAGATTTAGCACACATTATGATAGGTTTGAACCATGGTTTTGAGAAGATTAGAGAGTATCTGTTGAAGGAGGTAAAAAAATGGAGGAGTTTCCCTAAATAGAAGTGTAGTTGTCAAAGAAAGAAAGTCTACAAAGCACAGGCCGCAACCCGCATCTTTTCTGTCGTGTCCCGCGTCTAGGAGCTAGTGCAAGATTACCTAACATTCGGTGATTGGTTAGTCAGTCACACAAGATAGTAATATTTCACCGAATTTCTAACGACTATGACTCATGCCTTATTCGTCGCGTCCCGTGCCCACTTGAAGATCAAAGATTTCTGAGTTATCTCGTGTTTCACCTATACAGCTAAAATTTTATAATATTATTTCATGATTATTTAGTTAGATTAGATTTCATATTTTATTTTTATTATTTTTGAAATATGGTAGAATTAGGCAAAGTCAGTCTCCTATTTAAGGAGACTTTCTCCCTATGAACAAGAGTTAGACAGTACCCACACTTCCATAATTCACACAATTCGATTTTTTATAGTTCATAGTTATGAGGAACTAACTACTCAGACATTGTTTTTCTTGACTATTAGAGTTTATACAAAGTTCCAGGTTTTATAAGTGTTTCTCTATCAATTACAAATTCTGTATGTGTTGATTGTGTTTTCTCGTGATTATAAAGTCTATTACTTAGTATGCATAAGTTTGATTGACAACCCCGGTGTAGTAGTACATGGATAATATTATCAACAATACAACTTTAACGTGGTCAGACTAGTTGCATGCATATTAAAGTAGGAATTACACACACAATTGAGATTTGTTACACCGGTTTTTAGCTTCTCTTAATTGTTCCTTTTTATGAGTAACAAACTTGATTTACAAGGTTCTGGTTGCGAATGTAAATCATGGATGTATCTTTGAGATTAGGACAACATAGAAATTAATACTGATAGGTGGCGAGAGACACAATGATCAAAACCGAAAGTTGTATAATTGGATTGGTTAAAGTGAAATAAAGTCTTAATAATCAATATTAAAACCATTATTTTCAATCAATCATACAACGCCATCTCTCGTTCTTTACTAAAACTAATGTCTTTTTCCTATTATCACACTTCTTTGTGGGATCGACCATGTGCTTACCAAATATTTATGTATTGTGTATTTGTCAAGAATAAATTTAACAGTGCATAACGACTGTGATACCGTTATTTGCATCACATCATTCGTCGAAAGCATTAGGATAAACTAAATAATATAAATTCCAATCTGTGGTGCCTCTAAAACTACTTTAATAATTTGTTAAGGGCAATCCAATGATCTCTACTATGATTACGGGTATAGCGACTAAGTCTACTAACAACATAGGCGATATCATATCGAGTACAGTTCATCAAAAACATCAAACTCACAGTCACTTTAGCATATGCATTTTGAGAAACACTATCACCACAGTTTTTCTTCAATTGCATGCTCAAGTTATTTGAAGTTCTTACTAATACTACATCAAATTGATTAAATTTCATTAACACTTTCTCTATATAGTGTGTTGTGAAAGAGTAAAGCCATTTTCTTTAGTTACTTTAACATCTAGAACTGCATCAGCTTCACCTAAATCTTTCTTGTCAAATTTAAAGGACAAAAATAGTTTGGTTGTGTTAATCACATTAATGTGAGTGCCAAATAACAACATGTCATCAATATATAGACATATAATAACACAATCATTAGCAAACATTTTTTAATAAATGCAAGCATCAGATTCATTGACTTTAAGACCAAATATTAGAATTGTTTTATGAAACTTATCATATCATTGTTTTGGTGCTTGTTTCAGACTGTAAAGTGACTTCTTTAGTCTACACACCTTATTTTCCTTCCTTGGAATAATGCAAAGTGGAGGTTGTTCCACATACATTTCTTCATTAAGATCACCATTTAAAAATGTAGTTTTGTCATCCATCTGATATACTACCAACTTATAGCTAGAAGCTAAAGCAAACAAGGCACAAATGGTAGAGATCTTAGTTATAAGTGTCAAAGAATGCAATCCTATATTTTTGAGTGAAGTCTTTAATAACTAGTCTAGCCTTATATATTTTAACGGAGACATATGTATGAAGCTTCTTCTTAAATATCCACTTATATTCAATGAATTTGTTTCCCTTAGGCATCTATATTAGTTCCATGTGTGATTACACATAATTGATCTACTTCACTTATAATTGCATCTTTCCAAAAGTTGGTTACTTATTTTTGTCTTTTACTCTTCCTAGGTTCAATTTCATGCATTGGTTTAGAAGGTAAACTCCTAGAAGAAGATGTTATACTAAGTACAGAAATCAATTTGTACAACATTTTTCTTTAAAGGAACTATATCCTCAGAGATATCAACATCTCTATATTCAGATAAAGAAGTATCACTCACAAGAATGAATTGATAAGAAGCACCGTTATGGACATATCCAATAATCACAACCTCGAAGGTCTTAGATCCGAATGTATCAACATTAAATGCAGGCAATCCTACTTTGGCTAGACATCCCCACACTTTAAAAACATTAATGGTAAGAACTCGTAGGGTGTTTGATCTAACTTGTTATGAGGTACTCTGTTTAGAATATGGTTTGCAATCAATATACCTCACTCCATATATTCCCAAGTAAATAAGAACTTGAAAGTAAAGCACTTATCATTTCTGTTAAAAAACTGTTTTCCTTTCAGTTATGCCATTTTATTATGGGTTGTATGGAGCTATAGATTCATAAATTATACCATTTCTCTCACATAATTACTTTTAAGTAATAGTAATATAGTCCTCTCCTCTATCTAATCTAATCGTCTTAATTGTACAGTTTGATTGGTTTTCTACTTAAACTTTATAAGTGCAAAACATATTTTTCAGCTTCATCTTTGTATCTCAACAAATACAATTGGTACTCGAATGATCATCAACGAAGGTGGTATAATATTTCTTACTACCTCTACTTTCAATGTTTCTAAATTCTAAGTCTGAATGGACTAATTCCAACATCAGTTGTCCTTTCATTTATAGATTTAGAAGGTTTTCTCTTAAACTTTTCCTTAACACATACATAACATTTTATATGATCAATATTAAACCCATTGTATGCAAACGATTGACAAAATTAACACTCAAGTGTCCAAGTCTAGAATGTCATAAATCCAAAGACTCAATTATATAAGCAAAAGAACCAATTTTGATTGATCGGACACCCCGTTCAGGTAAGTAGGGTGGTAAATGAGGTGTAGATCTCCGAAGTGTGCAATATTCCATCGCGCGGAGATTGCTTTGTTTCCTGATTTAACCATGCTAATGAGTGATGGGATAGATTCCTTAGTTGGGGGATAAGTGGGCTCGCTAGTAGCGGCCCGACACCCTCGATAGCCCCGGCAAAAACAAACCAATTTTATAATCAATAACGGTCTCATGACATATAACAGATTAGTCCTATATGTTTTTCCTGTGAAATTACCATTCTTAAGTAAAACTAATTTTTCTGATGCAATAACTTGTTTTATGCCAGGAACTTCAAAAAAACAGAAGAATTAAAACTTTTATGCATGGAAGGCATAAACAGAACATTATGTAGTGTGAGAGACTTATCTGAGGTGAGCTTCAAGATCACTTTCCCCTTTCCCAACACCTGAGAAGTTGCAGAATTCTTCACGTAGACGAGACCATCAACTTCTTCAAAATCAGTTAGAAGCTCTCTATAGTATCAGATGTGCCTAGTTGCACCACATCTGATTATCCACTCAGTTTTGGCAACAACAAAGTTGACCTCCGTGACCATGGCAATCAGATTTTGTGGTCCTTCGACAATGTTGACTTGATCAACATTAGGCTTCTGGACATTCTTCTGGATGTTGTTTCTGTGAAAAGACTCAAACGCCTTGTGACCTAGTTTTCCACAGACATATCAACCGACTTTGGACTTCTCAACTAGCTTGCCTTGCTTCTTGAAGTCTGGACCCTTCTTATTCTGAACCTTGTCCTTCTTGATATTCGGAGCAGATGGATCTTTCTTTTTGAAATTGTTCACATTTGAAGATTCCATGGCATTACCCTTCATTAAGTTATCAGAGTGTTTAGGAGCAAGCTTATCTTTGAGGCGATTAGCATCTTTGATCTTCATGTGGCTGACGAGCTCAACCAAAGTTAGGTCATTGTTCTTGTGCTTCATATGTTTCCTGCAGCTAGCCCATGAATCAGGATGCTTCATGATCAAGAATTTTTCATGTAGGACTTCACACATCTGCATCCATTCAGCTAGGATATCCACCACCAGATTTTCATACTCATGAACCTGATTCATGATCGGCTTGTAATTGACCATCTGGAAATGCATAAATTTCTTGTAGACATACTTCTTCTTCCCATCATCATCAGTTGCATACTTGGATTTGAGCAGGTCCCAATCCCACACCACCTTTGCAAATTTGAGAGGAGCAATCAGTTTAAAGACCGGGTTTGAGACATGACTGAGAATGTGGCCACAAACCATCTTGTTGTTTCGTTCATACTTATTCAAAGTCCCTTCATTGGCCTCTTTCTACTTATTCTTTAGATGTCCACCAGAATCATAGAAGAACTAAACTGGATTGCTCCAGTGTAGTAGGAAAGCTAGCAAGTGGAGTTTGAGCCAGAACATAATCTGTCTCCACTTGTTTGTCAAAAATCACCATCTTCTGGGACTAGCGTTTGTAGTTGACCCCATCCAGATCAGGGAGGTTGGACAAACCAATAATTGGATTGAAAATTTGTGGCATCTACATATTGATTTCAACAATAACAACTAACAAATTGTTAGTAGAAATCAAGTTCAGATGTATGGGACAATCGAGAAAACATCATAGAAAACACCAGTGAAAAACGTTTATTGGGTCGCGGTACAGTAACCGATGTCTTAGAAGTGATTTAGCCCTGACCTACGAGTTACAATCGTGTTCTAGGAATCTCCCCAACAAAGTATCGGAATCAATCGGGAAGCTCAAAGTGTTTTCATGTTTTGTAAAGATGGAGGATTTTCTTTCTGTGTGTAAAGAAGAAGAGAGCTTCGTTCTTTTTATACTGAATCAAAACCCAGTAACTCCAACACTACGAATGTAGGAGGTTAGCAAATCAAGGGAGAGAATTTAGGAATGGATTAGATTTTTCAAAATGGAAGACTCGTTCAAAACAAAAGATTTGTTCATATCAGATAAAGAACGTTCAAAATAATTAAAGAATCGGAAACGAAACTACTTTCTGTTCCGAAACTTAAATGCCCAAAAAATTAATATGAGTAATAAAACAAGACGTGTGGAATTTACACACTTATATATATTCAATACACAAATAGATAAAAGCTAGTGTGTAAGGATCCAATCCAGCAAGACAGATATAGGAGTGAATCACTACTGGATAAGATAGAGTATCTTGGATCGGCTAACACTTATAAAATAGTAGCTCGGCAAACCGACTTTAGTGTTTTAAAGATATAAAAGTTGAAAATAATTGAAAGTTAGTCTAATCTCCAAAGTAAACACATCAAGATATTAAACGAGTGTGTTAGAGTTGGGGAAAGGGAGATTAGCCACAATAATTGAACAGAGAATTGTTAGATAGTAAGTTTGGCGCAATCTACACAAATTTTTCCAAAGGTGAGAACCCTAGGCATCTACCAAGCCCGGGATAAAACTCACCACTAATTAGATTATATTAATTAAGAGAAATTGCAACACTCGTAACTCACTCACTCAATACAATCTGCATTAAGCTCAATACAAGTAATCCTCTCTGCTCTCAAGGTGTGTAGCGAACTCTCTAACCTTACCCGACCTTGGATAAGAGTAGCTTTCCTCTAGATACGACTCTTACCATTTCATTTCTTGCTTTATCCTTTCAGCAAGTGAGGTTTACCCTAAACACTCAACTGAACTCACTTTCTCTCTAAAGTTTTCTAGACCTCTTGTATTTCTCTTTGGGTTGCTCTCTCAGCTCAGCTCATGAGTTCATTAACTAACAATCCCCTATTGCACCAATTTATAGAATTCCTAAACTTATCATCCAAGTAAAGAAAAAACAATAACAGAAAACAATGAAGAATGACACGCTGGCAATCCGTGTGATTGTTCCATCCTTGGAGCACCACTTGATTCCACGTGCTTTGTTCTTCTCTTGAGTAACAACTTTGTCCAATATTGCAATCATTTCCACACCACTAGCACGTCTCTAATTTGTCCAGCTTGGTGATCCCCGTTCATCATTATCCATAGGTAGAAATTGCACATTCTCCTATATATAGCTTCTCGGACTTCCCTTCACTATGCCAGATCTTTTACACGGTAGTGCAGGATTCCATTGTAGGACACTCTTCTCGTACTGGATTCACTTGTATACTTCACTATGAGTTTGAAGCTTGATCCACTAGCTCGCAGTGACTCTCTTCGCTCTTAGTTAGTCCTTCTGTCTTCGCAACTCAATACTTGGGTCTTTATTTTCTTCGTTCTTTATTTCTTCAACACATCCTTGGCGAGACTCGCTTTCCCCGCTAGGATCAAAGCTAGTCTTTATCTTGTCCGCTTGTGTCAAAGCTACTCTCCTAACTCCTCGAGCTATTCCTTGAAAACTCATCACACACAATTTACATCAAATTATGTGTTAAGAATCATCAAAACAAGCGGAGCTTTTAAGCTACTCAAAGCTTAAACTAGGAATTTCCTCCTTTTTGATGATGACAAACACTTAAACAACGTAAGCAAATAAATTTTTCAAGACGTGATCAGTTAAGCTTAAGATATGCAATGAAGCTTAAATTGATACTTCACATATTTAACAAATCAGCTGAAAATCTTGCTAAAGGCACTTAGCAAGTATACCTTTATTCCCCCCTTAGATCAAGCCAGTATAAATTCTTCCCAATTAGTCGAAAAGATATGTACTTGTTTTACTTAAATATTCCAGATAATTCATGCAAAGGGAACTAATAGTGGGAAAGGGAAACAAGCTAACTCAGTAATCAAGCAAATCAAGACATTTAGCAAAAAATAGAAAGGTTTAACCATGTAGAATAGAACAAGTTTACAGAAGCAAATAAAGCATATTGTTATGGCAAAATAAGACCTTACACCTTTATAGTTAGGGAGTTCCTAAGTGATTAGTAGTTAAGCATTTAACAGGGAAAACAACACAAAGAAGAACAAATAAAACACAAACAGTGACACTCTAAGCATCACGCTGACGAGCAAGAGACACCAAGGTTTGAAGAATAGTTGCGTGTTGTTCCTAGCACTCAGCCATCAACTGAAGTTGTGTTGAAATCTCTACGAGTCGCTTCTCGACGGTTGCAAATAGACTTTGAATAGTTGATACCACTATTGAGACTTGCTGGCAGCGACTGTGGAGACTACCTTAGACTGGGTCTGAGAAGAACTGGCTGCCGGCGGGAGTGACTTGGGAGGCCTGGAGACGAGCTCGACTACCTTTTCCATCGTAAGCACATAATTGAAGTTGGTCTCGGATATTTCCTTGTAAAGACCATCATCTTTCAACTTGCGAGGGATAATGTGAGGGAAAGGTAAGGGGCTACCATTATGTGCTTTGTTGACAACCATGTGTGAGAACATGAGCTGGGTGGTGTTGATCAACTCTCCATTCAAGCACTGAGCCATAATACAGCAATTTGAACTGGTCACTAGGTCGAGATTGGTGATGCGAGGCATGATATTCTTGATGATGAAATGATGGAGGAGTCGCTTTGACGCTAAGAGGTGATCAGTCTTCAGCGTTTTGGGCACATTATTTCCAAACACTGCTTATTTCATCGTCGTGGAACCGGATGGATAATTTTTTATACAAGCGACCAAAACCCACCAAAGAGTCGTCAGGACCAGGCTCTTGACCTATAGCCTTTGCTAAGTCTTTCACCTTGAAAATCTCTTCAGTGTTGTTCATCCATACGAAGTTAATTGTAGATGGCTCACCGTAAGAAGAAGAGGAACTGGAAAAGCGAGAATAAAACTGTCTAACGAGATCAAGATCCACTTTACTAACCTCTGTCTCGAGCTTATCCCAGTTTTGCATCTTGATCATGTAGTGAAACTTGTCTGAACCAGATGCGTCTTCTATAGCTTTCAAAATTTCCCGGAGGCACAACAAGGGTAGCAAGATTGGTTAGCTTGGTGATGCCAGGGGGAAGAGGAGGTAAATCTGCGTGAACTGTCTTAGGCTCTTTCTTAGCCTTCTTCATTGCTTTAGGCTTCACCTCTTTCTTTACCTGCTTAAGAGGGGTAGACTCTGCACTTTCCTCTTTGGAAAACAACTCTTTCTTCCTCCATCTTGATTATCTTGCTTTTCCCAGTTGCTTTAGACGCGCTCTTAGGCATCCTCGAATAGCGTATGTTGCGTTGGTGCAAATTCCTCTTCATCCTCATTCTGGAATGAAGCAGCAAGAGAGATAGGCTTAGAGGAACACATGATTAAATATTGTTCACCTCTACCAGTTTCGCCAGAGTGGTAAAGACCTCGGACTCAATGTTCTCTGGATCTGTCATTACATTGGCGACAGAGGTAGCCATTGGATCTGGAACAGGTATTATTTCTTTACCTGTCGAAGTGACTTGGCCTTCATTGAGCTCAGGAATATTAGTATTTGGAGTTGTTGGAGCGTCTGGAGATGGAGGTGAAGAGGATCCAGACACTGGTACCTTCGGTGTAGATGGCGACGTTGTAGATGACCGAGCAGTCAAGTTGCGACGCTTAACAATCTCCTCTTGATATTCTCTTCTGTTGCGGTAGAGCTCTCTAAGAAGCTATTCTTTGGATAGATTGGAAAGCGGAGATTTGTCGGCCAGTTTTTAGTCAGTGGATCTTGAGGCTTTTGGGAATTTAGGCTTTCTAAGGAGCTAATAATTGTGAGTGTGAGTGTAGAGAGAGAGAGCGAATGGGTAGTGTGTGGTGATAATGTTGAGCACATAGAGAAGGGAGATAATGAACACGGTAAAAATGATCATGAATGCATACAAGTGTTTATATAGTGGATCGCTTCCTTCCTCTGTAAGAATTCATCACCAAATCAAATCATTGTAAACTCGCAATGGCTAACTCTCAACGGCTAGTTGCGCTACGAATCTATTTCAACGGCTATATTCTCTGAAGCAATTCAACGGATACATGCAGAAACGCTTTTCTGAGCAATAATATAGCAATTGATACATGGCCTGCAAACACACACGCTGGAACAACCACAAGAGATCCGTTGGCAGCTACTTAGATGCGCTATGAAGTCTAAGTATGGATTTCTGGATCCATTTATACAGGATCACTGAGCCACGTAGCCTTGCTGAATCTATTTATACTAGATCAGAGGGCTACTTTTCCAGACTTCACTTTTCAGATCCGAAAAAGATTACCTTCCTCGTTAAGCAACCTTCATCGTTAAGCTAACCTAAAATTCACTATGACTACCCCTGAAGCGACTCTTAAACAAGCGCTTGATCATGCTTTGGAGTGTAAAGCAAGTGTATATATGAACCCAAAGTATCATTTAAGCACATAAAATATTAGTGGAAAATGCACATTTCATAATTAGGGACATAACACACTAACACTCAACATATAGTGAATATATAACGTATGTGCATAAGAGGGGATTTTACACAAAAAAGAATACATCCTATTGTGGAGTTTATCAAGGGAATAAGGAAGTGTTGCATTAATGTTAGGAAAGAGACACCGTAGGAATGGATCATTTCTTAGGCATGTAATAAGGCAAGAAGACGATCACCATTCTCTATTTGTGGCACATAAAAAAGAGCATGCAGCTTGCCAAGACTATAATCAATAGCTTTCATACAATATACTACTTTAGCTAGATTGGCTTGTGAAAACTTAAGCATGAAAGTCAAGCAAGCAAGCAACACAATCCAACTAATGTTCCGAGAGGAGAATTAAAGAGCATAATTCATAGTCAAAGTATAGGAGAAACTCACAGTGCATCTCTTATTTCAGCTAATATAGTAGGAAAGAGGCTTAAAGAATTGAAAGATATCCTTGCAAAGCGCCTTATAGAGATAGATTGCAGTTTCCCTCTTCTATAAGTATTAGTTATAGTTCATTGAGTTAAACAAAAGAATCGCTTGAAGTCTTCAAAGACCCGCTTGAACTACCCGAGTCTCGCTTTGAAATAATAAATGCCTTTTAATCACTGATTGTGACTTACTTTGAATAAATCTAATACTATACCACATGATGTACACCACCTGTAAGATACGAATGAAAGAGATGTGTATTAATCATTGAAGTGCACTTGATACCTTCAGTTCAGTCATGAATGAGATAGAGAACTCCTCCTTGTTTGTGAAATGAGAGTAGCTTAAGATATGACGATGTGCTTTCTACTCTCCATTCCAACCTGCAAGATAAGATCAAGCTTTGGATACCCAACAAGCTTTGACTTTGTCGGGCGGTTAGCACTGACGACTCTAGCACTGGAAGGTAGAACGTTCATCTTCACATCTTTGGAAACTCGCCCATAATAGATGTCATCATTAATATCTAGCACTTGGTGAGGTTTACCTTTGGAACGTAAAACTCGATGTGCCTTAGCTTGTCCGTGTTTGTCTTTGGAGGGCCTAGTACATACACATTGAGTCTTAGATGACATGGTCTGGTCAAGCTTGTCTGTCGCAAGACTCACTTGATTGAGTTGACCCTTGGATTTACTCTTAATAGTCTTATAATGCCTTTGTTTAAGCACTTTTAAATGATCACCTCATGCTTCGAGTTACCATTGTTCCCGCACTAAGTATAATAATGATTATATTGAGTATAACCATATTTTCCTTTACTAGGATGAACTGGTTCTCGTCGTATAGGAGTTTGAGTGTTCGAAGGAGATTGCGCTTGTTTGATATACATAATATGCGCTTTCTCTCGGTGAAACCATTATTTGTCCTGAGCTAGTCTCTTCTCTAGAACATTCAATTTGCTTTGTAAGTATAAGTTTTCGGCTCTGCAAGAGTGAAGTTCCTTGTCTAGCTTAATGATGTTATCATGTATCTCGCTAGATAGAGAAAGGCCTGAGTCGGATGAATCATGATTATTGAAACCTAAACCTGGTCTACCTTTCACAAAATTGTTTGATTAACAGTTTTGCTTCCACATACGCAGCTAGATCATCTAGCTTGTTTAGAACTTCATTAATCATGTTTGTAATAGTTGAGTTAGTGCTTTGGACAAAAGTTAAACCATTGCCATTCCAAAGCTCGCAGACTTTGGTAAGAAGGGCTGGCTTTGTAGACAATCGTTCATTTAACTCAACCATTTGTTCTCTTAGATCACAAAGATTGTTTTGTTGAGCTCTATCCTTAGCGCAAGCAACTTCATGATCCAAGACCAACACACTTAAGATCTCAACAAGAGTTTTTTAGGAAGGAGCTCAAAGTCTAGACAATCTACCTCAATGTCGTCTTCAGCTTTGGAGTCTTCGATGGTTATTAGGCAATTACTTGGCAATTTGGTTCATCGTCCAAATCTCCCCATAAGACCTTATTAAATACAGACTTTGCCTTCATGCACTCCTTGGTCGTATGCCCATGACATAGGCAATTGAGACACACTGAGTTGGAGCTAGAGTTTGAACTTTAATCTGGATGTTGAACACCATTGGCTATGTTGCAAAATGTTTCGGTTTTTCTTCGGTTTTGAAATTGCCTTGTTCCTTGAATATTTTCTTGAGTAACCTTACAAAAGTAATTTCCATGTTCTCCATGATTCAAAAAGAGAGAGACAGAGAGAGAGATAACAATAAATGCATACTAGCAACCTGAGCTCTGAAACCAATTGTGGAATTTGAACACTTATGTATATTCAATACACAAATATCTAGAAAGCTAGTGTGTAAGGATGGAATCCAACGAGACAGATATAGAAGTGAATCACTGATGGATAGGATAAAGTAGCTTGGATCGGCTAACACTTATAAAAGAGTAACTCGACCAAACCAGCTTTAGTATTTTGAAGATATAAAAGTTGAAAAAACTTGAAAGCTAGTCTAATCTCCAAAGTAGACAAAATAAGATCTTAAGCGAGTGTGTTAGAGTTGCGGAAAGGAGATTAGCCACAATAATTGAACTTATAATTGTTAGATAGTAAGTTCGTCTCAATATGCATAGATTTTCCCATAGGTGAGAACCCTAGGCTTTTACCAAGCCCGGGATAAAACTCACCACTAATTAGATTATATTAATTAAAGAGAAATTACAACACTCGTAACTTTCTCACTCAATAAAATCTTCATTCAGCTCAATACAAGTAATCATTTCTGCTCTCAAAGGTGTGCAGACAAACTCTCTAACCTCATGCAACCCTGGTTAAGAGTAACTTTCCTCTAGCTATGACTCTTACCAATTCGCTTCTTGCTTTCTCCTCTCAGCAAGTGAGGTTTATCCTAAATAATCAGTTGTACTCAGTTTCTCTCTAAAGTTTTCTAGACCACTTGTGTTTCTCTTTGGGTTGCTCTCTCAGCTCAGCTCATGAGTTCGTGCACTAAGAATCACCTATTGCACCTATTTATAGAATTCCTAAACTTATCCTCCAAGTAAAGAAAAACCTATATCAGAATGCAATGAACAATGACACGCTGATAATCCATGTGATCGTTTCGTCCCTGGAACACGACTTGATTCCACGTGCTTTGTTCTTCTCTTGAGCAACAACTTTGTCCACGCTGGCAATCCCTTCCACCCCACTAGCGCGTCTCTAATTCGTCCATCTTGGCGATCCCCGTTCATCACTATCCATGGGTGGAAATTACACATTCTCATATCCTTATCTTCTCGGCCTTCCCTTCACTGTGCACGAATCTTCTAGACGCTGGTGCAGGATTCCATCATAGGACACTCTTCAAGTACTGGATTCACTTGTATACTTTACTATGAGTTTGAAGCTCGATCCACTAGCTCGCAATGACTCTCTTCGCTCTTAGCTAGTCTATCGGTCTTCACAACTCAATACTTGGGTATTTATTTTCTTCGTTCTTTATTTCTTCAACACTGCCTTGGCGAGACTCAATTTCCTCGCTAGGCTCAAAGCTAGTCTCTAGCTTGTCCGCTTGTGTCAAACCTACTCTCCTAACTCCTCGATTTATTCCCGGAAAGCTTATCACACACAATTTACATCAAATGATGTGTTTATAATCATAAAAATAAGCAGAATATTTAAGCTACTCAAACTTAATCTAACAAGGCCCCACCATCCCGAGCACGTGCCACGAATAGCGGAAGTGCGCGAGAGGACGCCTCCATTCCGAATTATATAACTGTTACAAATAAATCCATGTATATATATATTGGCACATTTCCCTACCTCCTCTGATGTGAGACAAGAAAAAGTTTCCCCGCTTTTTTTCCGCACATTCCAACATATAAACACTAGCGGATCTAGGAAACTTGAGGTCTCAGTTACCCATGCTCTCTCTCATAGATTCACTAGTATTATCTTTTAAATCTTAAGAATTTTTTTTGCCCTCCATTAAAATTCCAATTGAATAAAATGAACTATATGTTATGAATAATGAAAATTAGTCCAATTATCAAGTACATTTATTAGGCTTGCATGAATTAGATCGAAACATCTAAAAGATCATGTTCAAAGTTTGAAAAATGAGATGTATAATTAAGGTAAATAATGTGTGAATTATTCACCTTCTTAACTCTTCTTCACTTTATGTTTAAGATGATGTAAATTAGTCAAGAAGTAGGTGATCTCCTTAGCCTATAAATAGAGGCATTCTTCATTTGTAAATTCTCCACCACACACAAAATAAGAGCAAGAATACCTTTCCTAAGTTCTTGATCCCTCTCCCTTCTCTTAATAATAAATTTCTTTTTAAGTGGTTCTTTTGTAAAGATTAAGTCATCTTGTCTTAATCATCTCTCAATCAAGATTAAGGTACTTTGTCTTAGTCAATTCACAACACGTTATCAGCACGAAGAGTCTCTAATCATCACTTATCAAGATACACCAAGGTATAAAACTCTACTCCTTTATTAACACAATCATAATTATACAAGAAACTACTACAAAATCGATTTGAGAAGTATGCTCTGTAGTTGCCCACATACGGGATCTTCTACATCAGAAACTCGATTTTCTTCTTAGATCTAAAAACGATTTTACCAAAAATAGAAACAAGTTGTTAGATCTAAAACAAAATACAAACAAGATACTAGATTTACTTACCTCTTTTGGCTTATCGTTTCAAGATCTCTTCAAGTACTTTTCTTGATTTCAATATGGAGCTTTCTAAATCAAAATAATGATAATGAAAACGGTAATCATGATAAGAACAAGGCAAATGAGAAGCTCGGTTAAAAACCGATCGTTACTAGCTCTTAAAGGATGATGAATCTCGTCGGAATCCATGGAAATATTTGAAAGAAAAATGGAAGAAGAGGTTGATAATGGAGGTAAGGAAAAAGGAGATAAGGATGAGTGAAAAAGGGGGATGAGTGGCCGTAATTATATAGGGGTAAAAGGAGAATGACCGGTATTAAAGTTTCCAGCCATAAGTATGCTTACATAATTTTACTTGCATTACCCTTACACTTTATGATGACTATTCCCTCTTTGATTACATGACATACATATTAAAAGTTAAATTTAATGACATGATATACTTCTAATATATATGCCTATAATGACATGAAAGGATATTATTGACATTACTTTGACAATTACTTGTTTTTAAACCATATGAAAAATTAATCTGTCATATACATATAGTATTGAGTATACTAATTAATATTTTACAATTTAATAATTTGTAGAAAATGGCAAAAATTGCTCAAAGAGAATTTTGAATGCTTGACTTGGCTGGACAAAGATACCTCGAATGGAGATATGATGTTGTATCATACCTTAAGGCACATGGCCTTGAAAAAACCATTGAGCCTAAGAACCAAACAAAGGCTCAAGAAAAGGTGAAGGCTATTGTATTCATGCGCCACCATATGCATGAGAGTCTTAAGACCGAATATTTATTCTTGTTAGATCCATTGGAATTACGGGATAATTTAAATGAACGATATGGACATCAAAAGTGATGTCTTACTCCCACAAGTAAAGAATCAATTTAAGGGTCCATACTTTAAATGCATAGGTGATTATACTAGCTCTATGTACAGGATCACCATTATGCTAAAAATATTTGGTGAAGAAAAAACACAAGCACAGATATTGGAGAAGACATACTCCACCATGCATATGTCTAACATGTTATTGCAACAACAATATAGAAACCGGAATTTTGAGAAAATGACTTGTTAAGAGTATTATTGGTGGCTGAAAAGAATAATGAGATACTAATGATAAATCATAATATGAGGCCTAGTGGCAGGATTATGCCATTGACAATGGCTTCCAATATGGGAATGCCAATCCGTATGGCCAAAAATAACGATACGGACGTGGCCGTGGCCGTGGCCGTGGTCGTGGCCATGGTGGTCGAGGTGGCCGAGGAGGTCATGGAGGACATGGAGTTCGTGGTAATCATGGTCAAGACCACTACAAATATCATGGCAACCAGAATTTTAAGGGGAATGGTAAGCAAAAGGTCCATATGGGTCATAAAGGACCCTGCAATAAGGCAAAATCTACTTGCCACAAATGTGGCACGACTGGTCATTGGGCTAGAGATTGTAATGTGGCTCCACATCTGGTAAAATTATACCAAGATGAAAAGAACAAAATTGAAAGTGCGGGTGTAAGTAATGCACACCTGACTAGCCAAGATGATGGTCAATTTCTCGACTTTGAGCATATTGATGATTTTGTCGTGTGAAACATTGAAATATCTATGTAATTTCAAAACTTTTATTTCTTCGCACTATTTTTTTCACTTATGTATTTTTTTATTCAAAGCTTGGTAAGATTGGTGATTGATGTGTAATATATATGAAGTTATTTCTTATTACTACTTGACAACTCTTTCTACATCTATGTTAGAAAGGATGAACTCATCCAAAGTGATACTCAATGGAAGGAGCAATGTCTTCTAGACTGCCCAACAACACACACCATCTTGAGAAACAAAGAGTACTTTACTCACTTGAAAGCCTTTTGAAGGGAATGTCACCACAATATCAGGTGCATCTAAAATCATAGAATGCTTTGGAAGAGCTATTGTTATACTCCTAAGAGGAACAAAACTTGTTATAAATGACGTACTATATTCGAGTAAATCTCGAAGAAACTTATTGAGTTTCAAGGATGTGTGTCATAATGGGTTTTATATGGAAACCATGAATGAAAATGGGAAAGAATATATGTGCATCATAAGATATAAATATGGTCAAAAACATATCCTTGAAAGGATGCTAGGACACACCTCCAGATTATATTATACATGTATTTATCCGTGTCAGGTCAATCCAACAATGACTAAGAAGTCATATGACCAAGTTGTTTTCACCTTATGACATGATCGTTTGGGTCATCCAGGGTTGGTAATGATTCATAAAATCATAAAGAACTCATTTGGACACTTGGAAAATTGTAGTGCTTGCTCACTTGGAAAATTGATTATAAGACCTTCCAAAAATAAAGTATCAAGTGAGGCACCTGTATTTTTGGAAAGAATCCAAGGGGAGATATGTGGACCGATTGCTCCACCATGTGGACCATTTCGATATTTTATGGTAATAATTGATGCATCCACAAGTTGATCATATGTAAGCCTGTTGTCAACCAGAAATGTTGCATTTGCTAAGCTACTTGCTCAAATAATCCGATTAAGGGAACAGTTCCAGATTATATAATAAAGAAAATTCGCCTTGATAATGCAGGTGAATTTACATCTCAAACTTTCAATGACTATTGTATGTCAATTGGGATTGATGTAGAGCATCCAGTAGCTCACTTTCACACACAAAATTGTCTGGCTAAATCCATGTAAAGAGATTACAACTAATTGTCAGACCATTACTAATGAAATCGAGATTACCAGTGTCAGCAAGGGGACATGATATATTGCATGCAGCAGCTTTGGTTCGACTAAGACCAAGTGCAAACCATGAGCATTCCCCACTGCCAATTAGTACATGGTAAGAACCCAAACATTTCACATCTAAAGGTATTTGGAAGTGTTGTTTATGTTCCTATTGATCCACCTTTGCGTAGAAACATGGGTCCACAAAGAAGACTGGGAATTTATGTTGGTTTTGAATCTCCCTCGATCATTAAATATCTCAAACCAACAACAAGTGATTTATTTATAGCAAGGTTTACTGATTGCCATTTTGATGAAATAATATTCCCTAAGTTAGGGGAGAAAACACTGGTGTGAATGCACATGGAAAAGAAATCACATGGAATGAAATAGCATTATCTCACCTTGATCCGAGAAAAAAGATGTGTGAACAAGAAATACTATGGATCATTCATTTGCAAAATGTTGCAAATCAATTACCAGAAGCATTCATAGACTCAAAGAAAGTGACTAAATCGCATATACCTGTAGCAAATGCACCTGAAAGAATTGAAATACCTATCGGACAGCCAGAGGCTTCCATTGCAAATGAGTCTACAACACACCGATGACGAGGCTAAAGTCGTTCTGCCTATCAAAGAAACCCAACTCGGTAACCACTAGTAAAGTGGGAAGTAGGGGTCAAATCCCAAGATATGTCTTTTAACAGTTTTTACCACAATTTTGTACTAACGAGTAACCAAATTGTTGGGGGGGGGGGGGGGGGGGGGGGGTTATGTGAATATGATCTAAGCAATCAAACAAACAAACATACAATGTTGAGAGGAAGTTATATGAATGGAAGAAGTTCACTTCTCGGTTCTTAGCATATCAATCATGCAAGGAAAGTTGATCATAGAATCTTAACACCTTATATCATAGACGTTCAATTGATTTATCCTACTCTTTTTTCATGAAAAGTAACTAGTCCAACAAGTCCTAGAAACCCTTATTCAATTATAATCCTAGAACAACTAAGATTCAATAATCAAATAGCATTAAGATCAAAGATAGGTAGGCTTGTGCAATACCATTGGCGACAAGCCGATACTTGACACAAGTTTATAATCTCTACGCTAAATACAATCACAACAAGTTCATGTAGATAACGATTGCTACGCAAGGACAAGATTCATCAACAAGAATTATCAAGTCTAGCAATATGAAAGAACACCAACCGATCTAGTTCTAGACCTAGACAAATCGATATTTCTCGATAGCAAATTGAGGCACAAGAGATTATAAAATAGTTCCACAATTGAAACAAGATATAAGATGTAAGATACTCACAACAATCCAATGAAAGAAGGCTTCAAACGTTGAAGTGAACAATCGAAACCTTAGTTAGCCATGGAAGTCTCAAACAATGGAGTTTCTTGAACTACAAAGAAAAAGATCCCCCCCTAGGAAGAAGGAGAAAGTCTTTTATAATTTCTCCTAGGAAGACCAAAAGAAAATACAAAATAAAGTCTGAAATCAATTACAAAATAAAGCCTAATAGGAGTTACAAACACAAAAGTCAAGCCTAATGGGAGTTACAAAAACACAAGTCAAGAGATAGCATCCAAGGAAACTTAATGTATGATCCGTGTGATAAATCGCAGTAGAGATAGTGCATTCGCGGTCGCGATTTTGCATGTTGTTGCTGGATCACTTCAGAAATCTCGAATCAATGGAATCCTGGAAAAACATCAAATCGTGGTTGCGATTTATGGGTCGCGGTCGAGATTTTGTCTTTTGCAGATTGTGCTTTCGTCTTCAACTCGTATCGAGGCAGCTCGGCTTCGCCTCTTGGTCTCTCTCCTGGTGAAGGTGTCTTACATTCTCCATCTAGCTCCATCCCGTAAGCACCAATGAAGGGTACAAACGGATTCCATGTCATACCACAAGAAACGCTTTCGAGCTCTTGCAAATCCATAATATCAACCTCCAAACCGGATTTCGAGAACAACACTCGACAAGCACCTAAACTCCACTAATCCTATACTAATAGTCGCTAGTTATCACCATATAAATGCTCCTATCAGCCGGAAGCGTGGTAGGCCACCGGGTTCAAAGGACTTTGAAACCAAGAAATTCAAAGAATCCTAAGGGTATAGTAAAATGTCACAATAGCTTATGAGAAACATGGTGAAGAAAAGGAGATTGAAATGAAATGATCTCACAAGGAAATGACATCCTAGATAATGATCGAAAAATCGATAATTCTGAGATTTTCTATAAACTATGTATACACGGGTTACAATGGAAATAGGAAAGATTCATTTTTGATGATATATTCGCCTAATCTGTAGCTATAGATGTTGTGTCTGAAGATCAGGACATCGAGCCAAATCGATCGATGAATGTCGTCAAGGAATGATTGGCCAATATGGAAAGATGCCATACAGGCAGAACTATGATCGCTTGAGAAACGAGAAATTTTGGCCACGTGGTCCATACACCAAAGGGCGTAAAGCCCGTGGGTTATAAATGGCTTTTCGTGAGAAAACGAAATGAGAATAATGAAGTTGTCAGATATAAGGCAAGACTTGTTGCCCAAGGTTTCTCTCAAATTCTTGGAATTGATTATGATGAAACATACTCTCATGTGGTTGATGCAACTAAATTGAGATTTCTCATTGGCATGAGTGTAATTTGAGAAACTACATATGCGTCTTATGGAATATTGTGATTGCATACTTATATGGGTCACTTTGATACAGATATCTATATGAGAGTTCCAAAAGGAATAAAATTGCCTAACAACTCTAAGCCTCGACGATTATTCTCTATAAAGTAAGGAGGTTGTTGTATGATTAAAACAATCTGGACAGATGTGGTACAACCGTCTTAAAGAATATCTTGTGAAGGAAGGGTATAAGAACGATACCATATGCCCATGTGTTTTTATCAAGCGATCCAAAATGGATTGCCATCATAGCAGTCTATGTTGATGACTTGACATTGTTGAAACTTCTCATGAAATTCAAGAGATTGTGGGAATATCTGATGAAAGAATTCGAGATGAAAGATCTCGGTAAAACTATGGTTTACAAATTGAGCATTTTGGATGGTGTAATATATGTCATCAGTCTAGTTAACACTGAAAAGATCTTGAGGAGATTCAATATGAATAAGGCACATCCCCTGAGTTCTCCCATGGATGTTCGATCCCTTAATGTTGATAAGGATCAATTTCTCCCTGAGAAGAAGACGAAGAAGTTCTCGGTCCTGGAGTACCATATCTAAGTGCTATCGGGGCTTTGATGTATTTAACCTACAATACAAGACAGGTATTGCTTTTGTTGTAAATTTCTCTCCAGATTTAGTTCCACTCCTACAAGGAGACATTGGAATGAGATCAAACACATATTCCGCTATCTTTGAGGCACACATGATTTGGGATTGCTCTACCGTACCCAAAGAAATGCCATCCTTGATGGATATGCAGATGCAGGTTACTTATCTGACCCACATAAGGACCAAAATCACAAAATGGTTATGTGTTCACATATGGAGGCACGGCCATATCATGGAGATCGAATAAGCAAACAGTGACAACAACATCATCAAATCAAGCGGAGCTGAATGCATTGTATGAGGCGGGGAGAGAATGTGTGGCATTACGAGCAATGATACATTTATCCTAAAAGAATGTGGGATGAGGCCCCATCACTAGTGGGCCACGGTCCTATATAAAGACAACTCATCATGCGTTGCTCAGATGAAGAAGGGATACATTAAGAGAGATTGCACATGACATATTTTACCCAAATTCTTCTCTACTCATGAACTAGATGAAGCTGGAGAAATCAACATTCAAACACATCCGATCAAATGATAATTTGGCTGATATGTTCACAAAGTCATTAACCCAAGAAGTTTACTGAGCTAGTATCTAAGATTGAAATGTGCAGGCTCAAAGACATTCGTTGATCTCCGGGGGAGCATCATACGCGTTGCACTTTTTTCCCCTTCAGTTAAGCTTTATCCTACAAGGTTTTGCTTGACAAGGTTTTTAATGAGCCGCACCGAGGCGTATACTGGGATTCATAGTTGTACTCTTTTTCCTTTGATCATGTTTTTTATCCACTGGGTTTTTCCTGACACGGTTTTACGAGGCAACATACATTCATATCCCACGCCAGTTCGAAGGTGAATAGTCAAGGGGAGTGATATGAATAATGCAAATTAGTACAATTATCATGTGAATTTATTTGGCTTGCATGAATTAGATCAAACATCTAGAAGATCATGTTCAAAGTTTAAAAATGAGATGTACAATTAAGGTAAATAGTGTGCTGAATTATGTCACCTTCTTAACTCTTCTTCACTTTATATTTAAGATGATGTAAATTAGTAAAGAATTAGGTGATCTCGTTAGCCTATAAAATAGAGGCATTCTTCATTGTTAAATTTCACACACAAAATAAGAGCAAGAATATCTTTCCTAAGTTTTTGATCCCTCTCCCTTCTTCTTAATATTAAATTTCTTTTTAAGTGGTTCTTTTGTAAAGATTAAGTCATCTTGTCTGAATCATCTCCTCAATCAAGATTTAGGTACTTTGTCATAATCAATTAACAACACTATATTTTCTTTTTTAAGAAAATGAACTATAAAGAGTACAAAAGCCTACCTACAACACCTTTTCTACTTCTTTTTTTTTCCTAAAAATGAGCTTTACTGTTTTTTTTGTTTTTTTTATCTTCCCACTTTACTTTTCGGTCGTTCCAAAATTATCTTTGCAATTTTCCATTTCTCTAAACATTTCACAACCAACTTTATCAATTTCTAATACACTTTCACTATATCCAATCTAAATTCTATTGTGTCAATATTATTTATCTTCATTCAATATATAATTTATTACTATTTTTTCGATCTCTTTCCTTCACAATTGTTACTTTTTACTTTTATCCTTAGATTCAAAGATTAAAAATGGAACGCAAGGAACAACTTCTAGTATATCTTTACTAATAGCTTCTAGACCAAAGGACATAGATCGTGGTGCGTAGGCCTTTATCTAGTGATTTCGTTTATTTGTTAGGAATAATTTAATTTTTCTTGTTTAATGTGATAGATTTTGATTTGTAACTTCCGTAAAATCACATAGATCTATTTTTAAGTAAGATGTGGTTTTTTAATTGAATTCTTCAAGGAACAACCTCTATATCACCTGAATTTCAAGAAACCACTGTCTATATGTTAATATTTTGAACCACCCAGATTTCAACATTTTCTTAACCAAAGCCACCCCTTGGATGGATTCGGTTACAATTTCTGTTAAAATGCATAAAATGTCTATTTTACGCCTACATTTCCCCCAAAAATACCCAAATACCCTTCAATGGCACAATGAACCTTGTTGAACGCGAAGTGGTTATTCCCACCACAACACCGAAAACAGTAGCGCTGCCTTCCTTTCTTGTGCTTGAACATCAGCCTTAGAGAATTTTATCACACTCATATGCAATCCACTAACGAAAGACAACATCTCCATAGGTCTAGCACCACCTTCATTCTTCTGAAAGCAAATTTTGCGCACCCCCACTTTGTAGCTATCTTCGCCTTTGAACCCACAACAGTATCACATTCAGTCACATTCTAACTTGACATTACATCTAATTCCACATTAGCAGCATAATCACCCAAAATCAGAGCTATTGGCTTATGTACTGCATATTGTCACAGCAATGCACTTCACTCACCATCTGACCTCCTTCAGTACTTGATTCAATTTTAAGAATGAAGAGAAATGAAGCTCAATGTCGAATCCACCTCTGCAATGGAGAAACCCTAATAGGGTTCAATGTACCCTAATTTTTCTTACTAAAACTGAAGAATGATGAGAACCGAAGCTCAATGTCAAATTAGGGGAGCGAGCCAATTCGGGTTTTGCGGAAGAGCAATGTAGAGCTGCAATGGAAGAGAAACAAGAGGAGGAAAAGCGAAGAACGGAGAGGGACCTCGAATTACAGGGGAGTTGAAATTTGAGGAAGAGAAGTGAAGCTCGACCTCGAATCCAACATTGTTCTGACCTGGAAGAGAAACAAGAGGAGGAGAAACGAAGAACGAAGATCGACCTCGAATTACAGGGGAGTTTAAATTTGAGGAAGTAAAGTGAAGCTACTACTCGAATCCAGCATCGTTCTGACCTGGAAGAGAAACAAGAGGAGGAGAAGCGAAGAACGAAGCTATAACAGAAGCGAAGAACGAAGCTTCGTTCTTACCTCTCTGATGATAACACATCAACCCTAATTTTCTTTTTCTTTTTCTTTTTTTTTTAAAATTTTGGTTTGTATTGTGAATTTGAAATTCTGTAAGAGGGTATAACTGCCTTTTCTTTAATTTGGATGGAAAATCTAACGGAATAGGGGAAGGGGTAGCTTCTGGTAATAAAATGATGAAATTTGGTGGTTCGGA
>NW_027366556.1:0-70071 GCF_046119375.1 Phyllobates terribilis
ATCCCCTCTAGCTGTCCTGTCCATCACCAAGATAGGTGCGTTTTCTGCCATTTTAGGTAGAAGTAATGTTCAACCAATTTGCTTCTAATTTAGACAAAGTAGTAGGAAAGTTTATCAAACAAACTCTACATATGAGCTCTATCTATTTTACAATACGTGTAATATGTATTCACAAAATGTCCATTTTCTATATGTGTGAACTTCACATCTTTTTTTTTTTTAGTAAGTTTTAGTGCATGATGAGGTGGTGTTTACCTATAGGATCCACCATCTCTTGGACTGGGCACCATTGATGGTATTTATTGGGCCCCACGTTCTTAAGTAAATCTCAATATTGCTTCAAAAAGGTAGCTATGCATATACAGTTTACAGACAGAATGTTAACATATTAAGCAAGAGTGTGACAACTTATCAGTGCTAAATGTGCCATAAAAAAAGCCAGCATGTAAAATTCTTAGCTTTGACAAGTGACAACATATCTGGCAAAATGCATTGTAAACCAAATGTAATTTTTAGCTGCAGTAAATTTTAGACAATCAAAATGATGTTAAAATGTGTGTGTTTCTTACAGTCTAGAGGCTGCTTATTCTGATGGAGGAAAACACTGACAGCATCCTTCATGATCACTGAAAGAACTGTTCTCCTTTCTCCTGCCCCACACTGATCTATCTGATCGGTGCAGTGCAGGGGAGAAAGTCACCAGGACTTGCACGGATGTTGCGCATCCTGTGTAGCTGAAAAAACTTCTGCAAGACTAGCCCTTGGACCTCTTTATGAAAAGAAGAACGACACTCCTGATATGTGAGGTGGCATGGATAGGGTCCCAATCAAACAAAGTTGTTGATTAGCCATTGAACCTTTCAGGTCATGTGATCAGTCACATTCCTGGAAGGAATTTCAAGATGTGGTAATGTATACGATGGATGAGTGTACATATATATATATATATATATATATATATATATATAAGTGTTTGCGTGTGTGGAGCTGCATGAGTATATAAGAGAGCTGTTGGTGTATGTAAGAAAGCTGTGTACAAGTATGTAGCAAAACAGTGCGTGTATGTAACAGAGGTGTGAGTGCATACTTCAAAGCTGTAGAAAAGCTATATGTGTTAGAACTGTGTTTGTGTATGGAGGAGAGTTGTGTGTGTATTTCGGAAAATTGCGTGTGTGATAGTAGTAGAGTTGTGTGTATGCAGGAGAGATGTGTGTATGTAGGAAAGAGGGTGGAAACTTATCAATGCTATAGGACCTATGCAAGAACCTAACATGATCAAATTTGACTCATGACAATACAGCTTTAAAAAATGCATTGGCAGCAATTGTACCGATCATCTACTTTCAATTAATTATCAGTAAATTGGTGAAAGTACACCTATTAAAAAAAAAATAACAGCCTCCTCCATATCCCCTCTAGCTGTCCTGTCCATCACCAAGATAGGTGCGTTTTCTGCCATTTTAGGTAGAAGTAATGTTCAACCAATTTGCTTCTAATTTAGACAAAGTAGTAGGAAAGTTTATCAAACAAACTCTACATATGAGCTCTATCTATTTTACAATACGTGTAATATGTATTCACAAAATGTCCATTTTCTATATGTGTGAACTTCACATCTTTTTTTTTTTTAGTAAGTTTTAGTGCATGATGAGGTGGTGTTTACCTATAGGATCCACCATCTCTTGGACTGGGCACCATTGATGGTATTTATTGGGCCCCACGTTCTTAAGTAAATCTCAATATTGCTTCAAAAAGGTAGCTATGCATATACAGTTTACAGACAGAATGTTAACATATTAAGCAAGAGTGTGACAACTTATCAGTGCTAAATGTGCCATAAAAAAAGCCAGCATGTAAAATTCTTAGCTTTGACAAGTGACAACATATCTGGCAAAATGCATTGTAAACCAAATGTAATTTTTAGCTGCAGTAAATTTTAGACAATCAAAATGATGTTAAAATGTGTGTGTTTCTTACAGTCTAGAGGCTGCTTATTCTGATGGAGGAAAACACTGACAGCATCCTTCATGATCACTGAAAGAACTGTTCTCCTTTCTCCTGCCCCACACTGATCTATCTGATCGGTGCAGTGCAGGGGAGAAAGTCACCAGGACTTGCACGGATGTTGCGCATCCTGTGTAGCTGAAAAAACTTCTGCAAGACTAGCCCTTGGACCTCTTTATGAAAAGAAGAACGACACTCCTGATATGTGAGGTGGCATGGATAGGGTCCCAATCAAACAAAGTTGTTGATTAGCCATTGAACCTTTCAGGTCATGTGATCAGTCACATTCCTGGAAGGAATTTCAAGATGTGGTAATGTATACGATGGATGAGTGTACATATATATATATATATATATATATATATATAAGTGTTTGTGTGTGTGGAGCTGCATGAGTATATAAGAGAGCTGTTGGTGTATGTAAGAAAGCTGTGTACAAGTATGTAGCAAAACAGTGCGTGTATGTAACAGAGGTGTGAGTGCATACTTCAAAGCTGTAGAAAAGCTATATGTGTTAGAACTGTGTTTGTGTATGGAGGAGAGTTGTGTGTGTATTTCGGAAAATTGCGTGTGTGATAGTAGTAGAGTTGTGTGTATGCAGGAGAGATGTGTGTATGTAGGAAAGAGGGTGGAAACTTATCAATGCTATAGGACCTATGCAAGAACCTAACATGATCAAATTTGACTCATGACAATACAGCTTTAAAAAATGCATTGGCAGCAATTGTACCGATCATCTACTTTCAATGAATTATCAGCAAATTGGTGAAAGTACACCTATTAAAAAAAAAATAACAGCCTCCTCCATATCCCCTCTAGCTGTCCTGTCCATCACCAAGATAGGTGCGTTTTCTGCCATTTTAGGTAGAAGTAATGTTCAACCAATTTGCTTCTAATTTAGACAAAGTAGTAGGAAAGTTTATCAAACAAACTCTACATATGAGCTCTATCTATTTTACAATACGTGTAATATGTATTCACAAAATGTCCATTTTCTATATGTGTGAACTTCACATCTTTTTTTTTTTTTAGTAAGTTTTAGTGCATGATGAGGTGGTGTTTACCTATAGGATCCACCATCTCTTGGACTGGGCACCATTGATGGTATTTATTGGGCCCCACGTTCTTAAGTAAATCTCAATATTGCTTCAAAAAGGTAGCTATGCATATACAGTTTACAGACAGAATGTTAACATATTAAGCAAGAGTGTGACAACTTATCAGTGCTAAATGTGCCATAAAAAAAGCCAGCATGTAAAATTCTTAGCTTTGACAAGTGACAACATATCTGGCAAAATGCATTGTAAACCAAATGTAATTTTTAGCTGCAGTAAATTTTAGACAATCAAAATGATGTTAAAATGTGTGTGTTTCTTACAGTCTAGAGGCTGCTTATTCTGATGGAGGAAAACACTGACAGCATCCTTCATGATCACTGAAAGAACTGTTCTCCTTTCTCCTGCCCCACACTGATCTATCTGATCGGTGCAGTGCAGGGGAGAAAGTCACCAGGACTTGCATGGATGTTGCGCATCCTGTGTAGCTGAAAAAACTTCTGCAAGACTAGCCCTTGGACCTCTTTATGAAAAGAAGAACGACACTCCTGATATGTGAGGTGGCATGGATAGGGTCCCAATCAAACAAAGTTGTTGATTAGCCATTGAACCTTTCAGGTCATGTGATCAGTCACATTCCTGGAAGGAATTTCAAGATGTGGTAATGTATATGATGGATGAGTGTACATATATATATATATATATATATAAGTGTTTGTGTGTGTGGAGCTGCATGAGTATATAAGAGAGCTGTTGGTGTATGTAAGAAAGCTGTGTACAAGTATGTAGCAAAACAGTGCGTGTATGTAACAGAGGTGTGAGTGCATACTTCAAAGCTGTAGAAAAGCTATATGTGTTAGAACTGTGTTTGTGTATGGAGGAGAGTTGTGTGTGTATTTCGGAAAATTGCGTGTGTGATAGTAGTAGAGTTGTGTGTATGCAGGAGAGATGTGTGTATGTAGGAAAGAGGGTGGAAACTTATCAATGCTATAGGACCTATGCAAGAACCTAACATGATCAAATTTGACTCATGACAATACAGCTTTAAAAAATGCATTGGCAGCAATTGTACCGATCATCTACTTTCAATGAATTATCAGCAAATTGGTGAAAGTACACCTATTAAAAAAAAAATAACAGCCTCCTCCATATCCCCTCTAGCTGTCCTGTCCATCACCAAGATAGGTGCGTTTTCTGCCATTTTAGGTAGAAGTAATGTTCAACCAATTTGCTTCTAATTTAGACAAAGTAGTAGGAAAGTTTATCAAACAAACTCTACATATGAGCTCTATCTATTTTACAATACGTGTAATATGTATTCACAAAATTTTTTTAGTAAGTTTTAGTGCATGATGAGGTGGTGTTTACCTATAGGATCCACCATCTCTTGGACTGGGCACCATTGATGGTATTTATTGGGCCCCACGTTCTTAAGTAAATCTCAATATTGCTTCAAAAAGGTAGCTATGCATATACAGTTTACAGACAGAATGTTAACATATTAAGCAAGAGTGTGACAACTTATCAGTGCTAAATGTGCCATAAAAAAACCCAGCATGTAAAATTCTTAGCTTTGACAAGTGACAACATATCTGGCAAAATGCATTGTAAACCAAATGTAATTTTTAGCTGCAGTAAATTTTAGACAATCAAAATGATGTTAAAATGTGTGTGTTTCTTACAGTCTAGAGGCTGCTTATTCTGATGGAGGAAAACACTGACAGCATCCTTCATGATCACTGAAAGAACTGTTCTCCTTTCTCCTGCCCCACACTGATCTATCTGATCGGTGCAGTGCAGGGGAGAAAGTCACCAGGACTTGCACGGATGTTGCGCATCCTGTGTAGCTGAAAAAACTTCTGCAAGACTAGCCCTTGGACCTCTTTATGAAAAGAAGAACGACACTCCTGATATGTGAGGTGGCATGGATAGGGTCCCAATCAAACAAAGTTGTTGATTAGCCATTGAACCTTTCAGGTCATGTGATCAGTCACATTCCTGGAAGGAATTTCAAGATGTGGTAATGTATACGATGGATGAGTGTACATATATATATATATATATATATATATATATAAGTGTTTGTGTGTGTGGAGCTGCATGAGTATATAAGAGAGCTGTTGGTGTATGTAAGAAAGCTGTGTACAAGTATGTAGCAAAACAGTGCGTGTATGTAACAGAGGTGTGAGTGCATACTTCAAAGCTGTAGAAAAGCTATATGTGTTAGAACTGTGTTTGTGTATGGAGGAGAGTTGTGTGTGTATTTCGGAAAATTGCGTGTGTGATAGTAGTAGAGTTGTGTGTATGCAGGAGAGATGTGTGTATGTAGGAAAGAGGGTGGAAACTTATCAATGCTATAGGACCTATGCAAGAACCTAACATGATCAAATTTGACTCATGACAATACAGCTTTAAAAAATGCATTGGCAGCAATTGTACCGATCATCTACTTTCAATGAATTATCAGCAAATTGGTGAAAGTACACCTATTAAAAAAAAAATAACAGCCTCCTCCATATCCCCTCTAGCTGTCCTGTCCATCACCAAGATAGGTGCGTTTTCTGCCATTTTAGGTAGAAGTAATGTTCAACCAATTTGCTTCTAATTTAGACAAAGTAGTAGGAAAGTTTATCAAACAAACTCTACATATGAGCTCTATCTATTTTACAATACGTGTAATATGTATTCACAAAATGTCCATTTTCTATATGTGTGAACTTCACATCTTTTTTTTTTTTTAGTAAGTTTTAGTGCATGATGAGGTGGTGTTTACCTATAGGATCCACCATCTCTTGGACTGGGCACCATTGATGGTATTTATTGGGCCCCACGTTCTTAAGTAAATCTCAATATTGCTTCAAAAAGGTAGCTATGCATATACAGTTTACAGACAGAATGTTAACATATTAAGCAAGAGTGTGACAACTTATCAGTGCTAAATGTGCCATAAAAAAACCCAGCATGTAAAATTCTTAGCTTTGACAAGTGACAACATATCTGGCAAAATGCATTGTAAACCAAATGTAATTTTTAGCTGCAGTAAATTTTAGACAATCAAAATGATGTTAAAATGTGTGTGTTTCTTACAGTCTAGAGGCTGCTTATTCTGATGGAGGAAAACACTGACAGCATCCTTCATGATCACTGAAAGAACTGTTCTCCTTTCTCCTGCCCCACACTGATCTATCTGATCGGTGCAGTGCAGGGGAGAAAGTCACCAGGACTTGCACGGATGTTGCGCATCCTGTGTAGCTGAAAAAACTTCTGCAAGACTAGCCCTTGGACCTCTTTATGAAAAGAAGAACGACACTCCTGATATGTGAGGTGGCATGGATAGGGTCCCAATCAAACAAAGTTGTTGATTAGCCATTGAACCTTTCAGGTCATGTGATCAGTCACATTCCTGGAAGGAATTTCAAGATGTGGTAATGTATACGATGGATGAGTGTACATATATATATATATATATATATATATATATAAGTGTTTGTGTGTGTGGAGCTGCATGAGTATATAAGAGAGCTGTTGGTGTATGTAAGAAAGCTGTGTACAAGTATGTAGCAAAACAGTGCGTGTATGTAACAGAGGTGTGAGTGCATACTTCAAAGCTGTAGAAAAGCTATATGTGTTAGAACTGTGTTTGTGTATGGAGGAGAGTTGTGTGTGTATTTCGGAAAATTGCGTGTGTGATAGTAGTAGAGTTGTGTGTATGCAGGAGAGATGTGTGTATGTAGGAAAGAGGGTGGAAACTTATCAATGCTATAGGACCTATGCAAGAACCTAACATGATCAAATTTGACTCATGACAATACAGCTTTAAAAAATGCATTGGCAGCAATTGTACCGATCATCTACTTTCAATGAATTATCAGCAAATTGGTGAAAGTACACCTATTAAAAAAAAAATAACAGCCTCCTCCATATCCCCTCTAGCTGTCCTGTCCATCACCAAGATAGGTGCGTTTTCTGCCATTTTAGGTAGAAGTAATGTTCAACCAATTTGCTTCTAATTTAGACAAAGTAGTAGGAAAGTTTATCAAACAAACTCTACATATGAGCTCTATCTATTTTACAATACGTGTAATATGTATTCACAAAATGTCCATTTTCTATATGTGTGAACTTCACATCTTTTTTTTTTTTAGTAAGTTTTAGTGCATGATGAGGTGGTGTTTACCTATAGGATCCACCATCTCTTGGACTGGGCACCATTGATGGTATTTATTGGGCCCCACGTTCTTAAGTAAATCTCAATATTGCTTCAAAAAGGTAGCTATGCATATACAGTTTACAGACAGAATGTTAACATATTAAGCAAGAGTGTGACAACTTATCAGTGCTAAATGTGCCATAAAAAAACCCAGCATGTAAAATTCTTAGCTTTGACAAGTGACAACATATCTGGCAAAATGCATTGTAAACCAAATGTAATTTTTAGCTGCAGTAAATTTTAGACAATCAAAATGATGTTAAAATGTGTGTGTTTCTTACAGTCTAGAGGCTGCTTATTCTGATGGAGGAAAACACTGACAGCATCCTTCATGATCACTGAAAGAACTGTTCTCCTTTCTCCTGCCCCACACTGATCTATCTGATCGGTGCAGTGCAGGGGAGAAAGTCACCAGGACTTGCACGGATGTTGCGCATCCTGTGTAGCTGAAAAAACTTCTGCAAGACTAGCCCTTGGACCTCTTTATGAAAAGAAGAACGACACTCCTGATATGTGAGGTGGCATGGATAGGGTCCCAATCAAACAAAGTTGTTGATTAGCCATTGAACCTTTCAGGTCATGTGATCAGTCACATTCCTGGAAGGAATTTCAAGATGTGGTAATGTATACGATGGATGAGTGTACATATATATATATATATATATATATATATATAAGTGTTTGTGTGTGTGGAGCTGCATGAGTATATAAGAGAGCTGTTGGTGTATGTAAGAAAGCTGTGTACAAGTATGTAGCAAAACAGTGCGTGTATGTAACAGAGGTGTGAGTGCATACTTCAAAGCTGTAGAAAAGCTATATGTGTTAGAACTGTGTTTGTGTATGGAGGAGAGTTGTGTGTGTATTTCGGAAAATTGCGTGTGTGATAGTAGTAGAGTTGTGTGTATGCAGGAGAGATGTGTGTATGTAGGAAAGAGGGTGGAAACTTATCAATGCTATAGGACCTATGCAAGAACCTAACATGATCAAATTTGACTCATGACAATACAGCTTTAAAAAATGCATTGGCAGCAATTGTACCGATCATCTACTTTCAATGAATTATCAGCAAATTGGTGAAAGTACACCTATTAAAAAAAAAATAACAGCCTCCTCCATATCCCCTCTAGCTGTCCTGTCCATCACCAAGATAGGTGCGTTTTCTGCCATTTTAGGTAGAAGTAATGTTCAACCAATTTGCTTCTAATTTAGACAAAGTAGTAGGAAAGTTTATCAAACAAACTCTACATATGAGCTCTATCTATTTTACAATACGTGTAATATGTATTCACAAAATGTCCATTTTCTATATGTGTGAACTTCACATCTTTTTTTTTTTTAGTAAGTTTTAGTGCATGATGAGGTGGTGTTTACCTATAGGATCCACCATCTCTTGGACTGGGCACCATTGATGGTATTTATTGGGCCCCACGTTCTTAAGTAAATCTCAATATTGCTTCAAAAAGGTAGCTATGCATATACAGTTTACAGACAGAATGTTAACATATTAAGCAAGAGTGTGACAACTTATCAGTGCTAAATGTGCCATAAAAAAACCCAGCATGTAAAATTCTTAGCTTTGACAAGTGACAACATATCTGGCAAAATGCATTGTAAACCAAATGTAATTTTTAGCTGCAGTAAATTTTAGACAATCAAAATGATGTTAAAATGTGTGTGTTTCTTACAGTCTAGAGGCTGCTTATTCTGATGGAGGAAAACACTGACAGCATCCTTCATGATCACTGAAAGAACTGTTCTCCTTTCTCCTGCCCCACACTGATCTATCTGATCGGTGCAGTGCAGGGGAGAAAGTCACCAGGACTTGCACGGATGTTGCGCATCCTGTGTAGCTGAAAAAACTTCTGCAAGACTAGCCCTTGGACCTCTTTATGAAAAGAAGAACGACACTCCTGATATGTGAGGTGGCATGGATAGGGTCCCAATCAAACAAAGTTGTTGATTAGCCATTGAACCTTTCAGGTCATGTGATCAGTCACATTCCTGGAAGGAATTTCAAGATGTGGTAATGTATACGATGGATGAGTGTACATATATATATATATATATATATATAAGTGTTTGTGTGTGTGGAGCTGCATGAGTATATAAGAGAGCTGTTGGTGTATGTAAGAAAGCTGTGTACAAGTATGTAGCAAAACAGTGCGTGTATGTAACAGAGGTGTGAGTGCATACTTCAAAGCTGTAGAAAAGCTATATGTGTTAGAACTGTGTTTGTGTATGGAGGAGAGTTGTGTGTGTATTTCGGAAAATTGCGTGTGTGATAGTAGTAGAGTTGTGTGTATGCAGGAGAGATGTGTGTATGTAGGAAAGAGGGTGGAAACTTATCAATGCTATAGGACCTATGCAAGAACCTAACATGATCAAATTTGACTCATGACAATACAGCTTTAAAAAATGCATTGGCAGCAATTGTACCGATCATCTACTTTCAATGAATTATCAGCAAATTGGTGAAAGTACACCTATTAAAAAAAAAATAACAGCCTCCTCCATATCCCCTCTAGCTGTCCTGTCCATCACCAAGATAGGTGCGTTTTCTGCCATTTTAGGTAGAAGTAATGTTCAACCAATTTGCTTCTAATTTAGACAAAGTAGTAGGAAAGTTTATCAAACAAACTCTACATATGAGCTCTATCTATTTTACAATACGTGTAATATGTATTCACAAAATGTCCATTTTCTATATGTGTGAACTTCACATCTTTTTTTTTTTTTAGTAAGTTTTAGTGCATGATGAGGTGGTGTTTACCTATAGGATCCACCATCTCTTGGACTGGGCACCATTGATGGTATTTATTGGGCCCCACGTTCTTAAGTAAATCTCAATATTGCTTCAAAAAGGTAGCTATGCATATACAGTTTACAGACAGAATGTTAACATATTAAGCAAGAGTGTGACAACTTATCAGTGCTAAATGTGCCATAAAAAAACCCAGCATGTAAAATTCTTAGCTTTGACAAGTGACAACATATCTGGCAAAATGCATTGTAAACCAAATGTAATTTTTAGCTGCAGTAAATTTTAGACAATCAAAATGATGTTAAAATGTGTGTGTTTCTTACAGTCTAGAGGCTGCTTATTCTGATGGAGGAAAACACTGACAGCATCCTTCATGATCACTGAAAGAACTGTTCTCCTTTCTCCTGCCCCACACTGATCTATCTGATCGGTGCAGTGCAGGGGAGAAAGTCACCAGGACTTGCACGGATGTTGCGCATCCTGTGTAGCTGAAAAAACTTCTGCAAGACTAGCCCTTGGACCTCTTTATGAAAAGAAGAACGACACTCCTGATATGTGAGGTGGCATGGATAGGGTCCCAATCAAACAAAGTTGTTGATTAGCCATTGAACCTTTCAGGTCATGTGATCAGTCACATTCCTGGAAGGAATTTCAAGATGTGGTAATGTATACGATGGATGAGTGTACATATATATATATATATATATATATATATATAAGTGTTTGTGTGTGTGGAGCTGCATGAGTATATAAGAGAGCTGTTGGTGTATGTAAGAAAGCTGTGTACAAGTATGTAGCAAAACAGTGCGTGTATGTAACAGAGGTGTGAGTGCATACTTCAAAGCTGTAGAAAAGCTATATGTGTTAGAACTGTGTTTGTGTATGGAGGAGAGTTGTGTGTGTATTTCGGAAAATTGCGTGTGTGATAGTAGTAGAGTTGTGTGTATGCAGGAGAGATGTGTGTATGTAGGAAAGAGGGTGGAAACTTATCAATGCTATAGGACCTATGCAAGAACCTAACATGATCAAATTTGACTCATGACAATACAGCTTTAAAAAATGCATTGGCAGCAATTGTACCGATCATCTACTTTCAATGAATTATCAGCAAATTGGTGAAAGTACACCTATTAAAAAAAAAATAACAGCCTCCTCCATATCCCCTCTAGCTGTCCTGTCCATCACCAAGATAGGTGCGTTTTCTGCCATTTTAGGTAGAAGTAATGTTCAACCAATTTGCTTCTAATTTAGACAAAGTAGTAGGAAAGTTTATCAAACAAACTCTACATATGAGCTCTATCTATTTTACAATACGTGTAATATGTATTCACAAAATGTCCATTTTCTATATGTGTGAACTTCACATCTTTTTTTTTTTTTAGTAAGTTTTAGTGCATGATGAGGTGGTGTTTACCTATAGGATCCACCATCTCTTGGACTGGGCACCATTGATGGTATTTATTGGGCCCCACGTTCTTAAGTAAATCTCAATATTGCTTCAAAAAGGTAGCTATGCATATACAGTTTACAGACAGAATGTTAACATATTAAGCAAGAGTGTGACAACTTATCAGTGCTAAATGTGCCATAAAAAAACCCAGCATGTAAAATTCTTAGCTTTGACAAGTGACAACATATCTGGCAAAATGCATTGTAAACCAAATGTAATTTTTAGCTGCAGTAAATTTTAGACAATCAAAATGATGTTAAAATGTGTGTGTTTCTTACAGTCTAGAGGCTGCTTATTCTGATGGAGGAAAACACTGACAGCATCCTTCATGATCACTGAAAGAACTGTTCTCCTTTCTCCTGCCCCACACTGATCTATCTGATCGGTGCAGTGCAGGGGAGAAAGTCACCAGGACTTGCACGGATGTTGCGCATCCTGTGTAGCTGAAAAAACTTCTGCAAGACTAGCCCTTGGACCTCTTTATGAAAAGAAGAACGACACTCCTGATATGTGAGGTGGCATGGATAGGGTCCCAATCAAACAAAGTTGTTGATTAGCCATTGAACCTTTCAGGTCATGTGATCAGTCACATTCCTGGAAGGAATTTCAAGATGTGGTAATGTATACGATGGATGAGTGTACATATATATATATATATATATATATATATATAAGTGTTTGTGTGTGTGGAGCTGCATGAGTATATAAGAGAGCTGTTGGTGTATGTAAGAAAGCTGTGTACAAGTATGTAGCAAAACAGTGCGTGTATGTAACAGAGGTGTGAGTGCATACTTCAAAGCTGTAGAAAAGCTATATGTGTTAGAACTGTGTTTGTGTATGGAGGAGAGTTGTGTGTGTATTTCGGAAAATTGCGTGTGTGATAGTAGTAGAGTTGTGTGTATGCAGGAGAGATGTGTGTATGTAGGAAAGAGGGTGGAAACTTATCAATGCTATAGGACCTATGCAAGAACCTAACATGATCAAATTTGACTCATGACAATACAGCTTTAAAAAATGCATTGGCAGCAATTGTACCGATCATCTACTTTCAATGAATTATCAGCAAATTGGTGAAAGTACACCTATTAAAAAAAAAATAACAGCCTCCTCCATATCCCCTCTAGCTGTCCTGTCCATCACCAAGATAGGTGCGTTTTCTGCCATTTTAGGTAGAAGTAATGTTCAACCAATTTGCTTCTAATTTAGACAAAGTAGTAGGAAAGTTTATCAAACAAACTCTACATATGAGCTCTATCTATTTTACAATACGTGTAATATGTATTCACAAAATGTCCATTTTCTATATGTGTGAACTTCACATCTTTTTTTTTTTTTAGTAAGTTTTAGTGCATGATGAGGTGGTGTTTACCTATAGGATCCACCATCTCTTGGACTGGGCACCATTGATGGTATTTATTGGGCCCCACGTTCTTAAGTAAATCTCAATATTGCTTCAAAAAGGTAGCTATGCATATACAGTTTACAGACAGAATGTTAACATATTAAGCAAGAGTGTGACAACTTATCAGTGCTAAATGTGCCATAAAAAAACCCAGCATGTAAAATTCTTAGCTTTGACAAGTGACAACATATCTGGCAAAATGCATTGTAAACCAAATGTAATTTTTAGCTGCAGTAAATTTTAGACAATCAAAATGATGTTAAAATGTGTGTGTTTCTTACAGTCTAGAGGCTGCTTATTCTGATGGAGGAAAACACTGACAGCATCCTTCATGATCACTGAAAGAACTGTTCTCCTTTCTCCTGCCCCACACTGATCTATCTGATCGGTGCAGTGCAGGGGAGAAAGTCACCAGGACTTGCACGGATGTTGCGCATCCTGTGTAGCTGAAAAAACTTCTGCAAGACTAGCCCTTGGACCTCTTTATGAAAAGAAGAACGACACTCCTGATATGTGAGGTGGCATGGATAGGGTCCCAATCAAACAAAGTTGTTGATTAGCCATTGAACCTTTCAGGTCATGTGATCAGTCACATTCCTGGAAGGAATTTCAAGATGTGGTAATGTATACGATGGATGAGTGTACATATATATATATATATATATATATATATAGTGTTTGTGTGTGTGGAGCTGCATGAGTATATAAGAGAGCTGTTGGTGTATGTAAGAAAGCTGTGTACAAGTATGTAGCAAAACAGTGCGTGTATGTAACAGAGGTGTGAGTGCATACTTCAAAGCTGTAGAAAAGCTATATGTGTTAGAACTGTGTTTGTGTATGGAGGAGAGTTGTGTGTGTATTTCGGAAAATTGCGTGTGTGATAGTAGTAGAGTTGTGTGTATGCAGGAGAGATGTGTGTATGTAGGAAAGAGGGTGGAAACTTATCAATGCTATAGGACCTATGCAAGAACCTAACATGATCAAATTTGACTCATGACAATACAGCTTTAAAAAATGCATTGGCAGCAATTGTACCGATCATCTACTTTCAATGAATTATCAGCAAATTGGTGAAAGTACACCTATTAAAAAAAAAATAACAGCCTCCTCCATATCCCCTCTAGCTGTCCTGTCCATCACCAAGATAGGTGCGTTTTCTGCCATTTTAGGTAGAAGTAATGTTCAACCAATTTGCTTCTAATTTAGACAAAGTAGTAGGAAAGTTTATCAAACAAACTCTACATATGAGCTCTATCTATTTTACAATACGTGTAATATGTATTCACAAAATGTCCATTTTCTATATGTGTGAACTTCACATCTTTTTTTTTTTTTAGTAAGTTTTAGTGCATGATGAGGTGGTGTTTACCTATAGGATCCACCATCTCTTGGACTGGGCACCATTGATGGTATTTATTGGGCCCCACGTTCTTAAGTAAATCTCAATATTGCTTCAAAAAGGTAGCTATGCATATACAGTTTACAGACAGAATGTTAACATATTAAGCAAGAGTGTGACAACTTATCAGTGCTAAATGTGCCATAAAAAAACCCAGCATGTAAAATTCTTAGCTTTGACAAGTGACAACATATCTGGCAAAATGCATTGTAAACCAAATGTAATTTTTAGCTGCAGTAAATTTTAGACAATCAAAATGATGTTAAAATGTGTGTGTTTCTTACAGTCTAGAGGCTGCTTATTCTGATGGAGGAAAACACTGACAGCATCCTTCATGATCACTGAAAGAACTGTTCTCCTTTCTCCTGCCCTATCTGATCGGTGCAGTGCAGGGGAGAAAGTCACCAGGACTTGCACGGATGTTGCGCATCCTGTGTAGCTGAAAAAACTTCTGCAAGACTAGCCCTTGGACCTCTTTATGAAAAGAAGAACGACACTCCTGATATGTGAGGTGGCATGGATAGGGTCCCAATCAAACAAAGTTGTTGATTAGCCATTGAACCTTTCAGGTCATGTGATCAGTCACATTCCTGGAAGGAATTTCAAGATGTGGTAATGTATACGATGGATGAGTGTACATATATATATATATATATATATATAAGTGTTTGTGTGTGTGGAGCTGCATGAGTATATAAGAGAGCTGTTGGTGTATGTAAGAAAGCTGTGTACAAGTATGTAGCAAAACAGTGCGTGTATGTAACAGAGGTGTGAGTGCATACTTCAAAGCTGTAGAAAAGCTATATGTGTTAGAACTGTGTTTGTGTATGGAGGAGAGTTGTGTGTGTATTTCGGAAAATTGCGTGTGTGATAGTAGTAGAGTTGTGTGTATGCAGGAGAGATGTGTGTATGTAGGAAAGAGGGTGGAAACTTATCAATGCTATAGGACCTATGCAAGAACCTAACATGATCAAATTTGACTCATGACAATACAGCTTTAAAAAATGCATTGGCAGCAATTGTACCGATCATCTACTTTCAATGAATTATCAGCAAATTGGTGAAAGTACACCTATTAAAAAAAAAATAACAGCCTCCTCCATATCCCCTCTAGCTGTCCTGTCCATCACCAAGATAGGTGCGTTTTCTGCCATTTTAGGTAGAAGTAATGTTCAACCAATTTGCTTCTAATTTAGACAAAGTAGTAGGAAAGTTTATCAAACAAACTCTACATATGAGCTCTATCTATTTTACAATACGTGTAATATGTATTCACAAAATGTCCATTTTCTATATGTGTGAACTTCACATCTTTTTTTTTTTTTAGTAAGTTTTAGTGCATGATGAGGTGGTGTTTACCTATAGGATCCACCATCTCTTGGACTGGGCACCATTGATGGTATTTATTGGGCCCCACGTTCTTAAGTAAATCTCAATATTGCTTCAAAAAGGTAGCTATGCATATACAGTTTACAGACAGAATGTTAACATATTAAGCAAGAGTGTGACAACTTATCAGTGCTAAATGTGCCATAAAAAAACCCAGCATGTAAAATTCTTAGCTTTGACAAGTGACAACATATCTGGCAAAATGCATTGTAAACCAAATGTAATTTTTAGCTGCAGTAAATTTTAGACAATCAAAATGATGTTAAAATGTGTGTGTTTCTTACAGTCTAGAGGCTGCTTATTCTGATGGAGGAAAACACTGACAGCATCCTTCATGATCACTGAAAGAACTGTTCTCCTTTCTCCTGCCCCACACTGATCTATCTGATCGGTGCAGTGCAGGGGAGAAAGTCACCAGGACTTGCACGGATGTTGCGCATCCTGTGTAGCTGAAAAAACTTCTGCAAGACTAGCCCTTGGACCTCTTTATGAAAAGAAGAACGACACTCCTGATATGTGAGGTGGCATGGATAGGGTCCCAATCAAACAAAGTTGTTGATTAGCCATTGAACCTTTCAGGTCATGTGATCAGTCACATTCCTGGAAGGAATTTCAAGATGTGGTAATGTATACGATGGATGAGTGTACATATATATATATATATATATATATATATATATAAGTGTTTGTGTGTGTGGAGCTGCATGAGTATATAAGAGAGCTGTTGGTGTATGTAAGAAAGCTGTGTACAAGTATGTAGCAAAACAGTGCGTGTATGTAACAGAGGTGTGAGTGCATACTTCAAAGCTGTAGAAAAGCTATATGTGTTAGAACTGTGTTTGTGTATGGAGGAGAGTTGTGTGTGTATTTCGGAAAATTGCGTGTGTGATAGTAGTAGAGTTGTGTGTATGCAGGAGAGATGTGTGTATGTAGGAAAGAGGGTGGAAACTTATCAATGCTATAGGACCTATGCAAGAACCTAACATGATCAAATTTGACTCATGACAATACAGCTTTAAAAAATGCATTGGCAGCAATTGTACCGATCATCTACTTTCAATGAATTATCAGCAAATTGGTGAAAGTACACCTATTAAAAAAAAAATAACAGCCTCCTCCATATCCCCTCTAGCTGTCCTGTCCATCACCAAGATAGGTGCGTTTTCTGCCATTTTAGGTAGAAGTAATGTTCAACCAATTTGCTTCTAATTTAGACAAAGTAGTAGGAAAGTTTATCAAACAAACTCTACATATGAGCTCTATCTATTTTACAATACGTGTAATATGTATTCACAAAATGTCCATTTTCTATATGTGTGAACTTCACATCTTTTTTTTTTTTTAGTAAGTTTTAGTGCATGATGAGGTGGTGTTTACCTATAGGATCCACCATCTCTTGGACTGGGCACCATTGATGGTATTTATTGGGCCCCACGTTCTTAAGTAAATCTCAATATTGCTTCAAAAAGGTAGCTATGCATATACAGTTTACAGACAGAATGTTAACATATTAAGCAAGAGTGTGACAACTTATCAGTGCTAAATGTGCCATAAAAAAACCCAGCATGTAAAATTCTTAGCTTTGACAAGTGACAACATATCTGGCAAAATGCATTGTAAACCAAATGTAATTTTTAGCTGCAGTAAATTTTAGACAATCAAAATGATGTTAAAATGTGTGTGTTTCTTACAGTCTAGAGGCTGCTTATTCTGATGGAGGAAAACATGACAGCATCCTTCATGATCACTGAAAGAACTGTTCTCCTTTCTCCTGCCCCACACTGATCTATCTGATCGGTGCAGTGCAGGGGAGAAAGTCACCAGGACTTGCACGGATGTTGCGCATCCTGTGTAGCTGAAAAAACTTCTGCAAGACTAGCCCTTGGACCTCTTTATGAAAAGAAGAACGACACTCCTGATATGTGAGGTGGCATGGATAGGGTCCCAATCAAACAAAGTTGTTGATTAGCCATTGAACCTTTCAGGTCATGTGATCAGTCACATTCCTGGAAGGAATTTCAAGATGTGGTAATGTATACGATGGATGAGTGTACATATATATATATATATATATATATATATATAAGTGTTTGTGTGTGTGGAGCTGCATGAGTATATAAGAGAGCTGTTGGTGTATGTAAGAAAGCTGTGTACAAGTATGTAGCAAAACAGTGCGTGTATGTAACAGAGGTGTGAGTGCATACTTCAAAGCTGTAGAAAAGCTATATGTGTTAGAACTGTGTTTGTGTATGGAGGAGAGTTGTGTGTGTATTTCGGAAAATTGCGTGTGTGATAGTAGTAGAGTTGTGTGTATGCAGGAGAGATGTGTGTATGTAGGAAAGAGGGTGGAAACTTATCAATGCTATAGGACCTATGCAAGAACCTAACATGATCAAATTTGACTCATGACAATACAGCTTTAAAAAATGCATTGGCAGCAATTGTACCGATCATCTACTTTCAATGAATTATCAGCAAATTGGTGAAAGTACACCTATTAAAAAAAAAATAACAGCCTCCTCCATATCCCCTCTAGCTGTCCTGTCCATCACCAAGATAGGTGCGTTTTCTGCCATTTTAGGTAGAAGTAATGTTCAACCAATTTGCTTCTAATTTAGACAAAGTAGTAGGAAAGTTTATCAAACAAACTCTACATATGAGCTCTATCTATTTTACAATACGTGTAATATGTATTCACAAAATGTCCATTTTCTATATGTGTGAACTTCACATCTTTTTTTTTTTTTAGTAAGTTTTAGTGCATGATGAGGTGGTGTTTACCTATAGGATCCACCATCTCTTGGACTGGGCACCATTGATGGTATTTATTGGGCCCCACGTTCTTAAGTAAATCTCAATATTGCTTCAAAAAGGTAGCTATGCATATACAGTTTACAGACAGAATGTTAACATATTAAGCAAGAGTGTGACAACTTATCAGTGCTAAATGTGCCATAAAAAAACCCAGCATGTAAAATTCTTAGCTTTGACAAGTGACAACATATCTGGCAAAATGCATTGTAAACCAAATGTAATTTTTAGCTGCAGTAAATTTTAGACAATCAAAATGATGTTAAAATGTGTGTGTTTCTTACAGTCTAGAGGCTGCTTATTCTGATGGAGGAAAACACTGACAGCATCCTTCATGATCACTGAAAGAACTGTTCTCCTTTCTCCTGCCCCACACTGATCTATCTGATCGGTGCAGTGCAGGGGAGAAAGTCACCAGGACTTGCACGGATGTTGCGCATCCTGTGTAGCTGAAAAAACTTCTGCAAGACTAGCCCTTGGACCTCTTTATGAAAAGAAGAACGACACTCCTGATATGTGAGGTGGCATGGATAGGGTCCCAATCAAACAAAGTTGTTGATTAGCCATTGAACCTTTCAGGTCATGTGATCAGTCACATTCCTGGAAGGAATTTCAAGATGTGGTAATGTATACGATGGATGAGTGTACATATATATATATATATATAAGTGTTTGTGTGTGTGGAGCTGCATGAGTATATAAGAGAGCTGTTGGTGTATGTAAGAAAGCTGTGTACAAGTATGTAGCAAAACAGTGCGTGTATGTAACAGAGGTGTGAGTGCATACTTCAAAGCTGTAGAAAAGCTATATGTGTTAGAACTGTGTTTGTGTATGGAGGAGAGTTGTGTGTGTATTTCGGAAAATTGCGTGTGTGATAGTAGTAGAGTTGTGTGTATGCAGGAGAGATGTGTGTATGTAGGAAAGAGGGTGGAAACTTATCAATGCTATAGGACCTATGCAAGAACCTAACATGATCAAATTTGACTCATGACAATACAGCTTTAAAAAATGCATTGGCAGCAATTGTACCGATCATCTACTTTCAATGAATTATCAGCAAATTGGTGAAAGTACACCTATTAAAAAAAAAATAACAGCCTCCTCCATATCCCCTCTAGCTGTCCTGTCCATCACCAAGATAGGTGCGTTTTCTGCCATTTTAGGTAGAAGTAATGTTCAACCAATTTGCTTCTAATTTAGACAAAGTAGTAGGAAAGTTTATCAAACAAACTCTACATATGAGCTCTATCTATTTTACAATACGTGTAATATGTATTCACAAAATGTCCATTTTCTATATGTGTGAACTTCACATCTTTTTTTTTTTTTAGTAAGTTTTAGTGCATGATGAGGTGGTGTTTACCTATAGGATCCACCATCTCTTGGACTGGGCACCATTGATGGTATTTATTGGGCCCCACGTTCTTAAGTAAATCTCAATATTGCTTCAAAAAGGTAGCTATGCATATACAGTTTACAGACAGAATGTTAACATATTAAGCAAGAGTGTGACAACTTATCAGTGCTAAATGTGCCATAAAAAAACCCAGCATGTAAAATTCTTAGCTTTGACAAGTGACAACATATCTGGCAAAATGCATTGTAAACCAAATGTAATTTTTAGCTGCAGTAAATTTTAGACAATCAAAATGATGTTAAAATGTGTGTGTTTCTTACAGTCTAGAGGCTGCTTATTCTGATGGAGGAAAACATGACAGCATCCTTCATGATCACTGAAAGAACTGTTCTCCTTTCTCCTGCCCCACACTGATCTATCTGATCGGTGCAGTGCAGGGGAGAAAGTCACCAGGACTTGCACGGATGTTGCGCATCCTGTGTAGCTGAAAAAACTTCTGCAAGACTAGCCCTTGGACCTCTTTATGAAAAGAAGAACGACACTCCTGATATGTGAGGTGGCATGGATAGGGTCCCAATCAAACAAAGTTGTTGATTAGCCATTGAACCTTTCAGGTCATGTGATCAGTCACATTCCTGGAAGGAATTTCAAGATGTGGTAATGTATACGATGGATGAGTGTACATATATATATATATATATATATATATATATATATATATATAAGTGTTTGTGTGTGTGGAGCTGCATGAGTATATAAGAGAGCTGTTGGTGTATGTAAGAAAGCTGTGTACAAGTATGTAGCAAAACAGTGCGTGTATGTAACAGAGGTGTGAGTGCATACTTCAAAGCTGTAGAAAAGCTATATGTGTTAGAACTGTGTTTGTGTATGGAGGAGAATTGTGTGTGTATTTCGGAAAATTGCGTGTGTGATAGTAGTAGAGTTGTGTGTATGCAGGAGAGATGTGTGTATGTAGGAAAGAGGGTGGAAACTTATCAATGCTATAGGACCTATGCAAGAACCTAACATGATCAAATTTGACTCATGACAATACAGCTTTAAAAAATGCATTGGCAGCAATTGTACCGATCATCTACTTTCAATGAATTATCAGCAAATTGGTGAAAGTACACCTATTAAAAAAAAAATAACAGCCTCCTCCATATCCCCTCTAGCTGTCCTGTCCATCACCAAGATAGGTGCGTTTTCTGCCATTTTAGGTAGAAGTAATGTTCAACCAATTTGCTTCTAATTTAGACAAAGTAGTAGGAAAGTTTATCAAACAAACTCTACATATGAGCTCTATCTATTTTACAATACGTGTAATATGTATTCACAAAATGTCCATTTTCTATATGTGTGAACTTCACATCTTTTTTTTTTTTTAGTAAGTTTTAGTGCATGATGAGGTGGTGTTTACCTATAGGATCCACCATCTCTTGGACTGGGCACCATTGATGGTATTTATTGGGCCCCACGTTCTTAAGTAAATCTCAATATTGCTTCAAAAAGGTAGCTATGCATATACAGTTTACAGACAGAATGTTAACATATTAAGCAAGAGTGTGACAACTTATCAGTGCTAAATGTGCCATAAAAAAACCCAGCATGTAAAATTCTTAGCTTTGACAAGTGACAACATATCTGGCAAAATGCATTGTAAACCAAATGTAATTTTTAGCTGCAGTAAATTTTAGACAATCAAAATGATGTTAAAATGTGTGTGTTTCTTACAGTCTAGAGGCTGCTTATTCTGATGGAGGAAAACACTGACAGCATCCTTCATGATCACTGAAAGAACTGTTCTCCTTTCTCCTGCCCCACACTGATCTATCTGATCGGTGCAGTGCAGGGGAGAAAGTCACCAGGACTTGCACGGATGTTGCGCATCCTGTGTAGCTGAAAAAACTTCTGCAAGACTAGCCCTTGGACCTCTTTATGAAAAGAAGAACGACACTCCTGATATGTGAGGTGGCATGGATAGGGTCCCAATCAAACAAAGTTGTTGATTAGCCATTGAACCTTTCAGGTCATGTGATCAGTCACATTCCTGGAAGGAATTTCAAGATGTGGTAATGTATACGATGGATGAGTGTACATATATATATATATATATATATATATATATAAGTGTTTGTGTGTGTGGAGCTGCATGAGTATATAAGAGAGCTGTTGGTGTATGTAAGAAAGCTGTGTACAAGTATGTAGCAAAACAGTGCGTGTATGTAACAGAGGTGTGAGTGCATACTTCAAAGCTGTAGAAAAGCTATATGTGTTAGAACTGTGTTTGTGTATGGAGGAGAGTTGTGTGTGTATTTCGGAAAATTGCGTGTGTGATAGTAGTAGAGTTGTGTGTATGCAGGAGAGATGTGTGTATGTAGGAAAGAGGGTGGAAACTTATCAATGCTATAGGACCTATGCAAGAACCTAACATGATCAAATTTGACTCATGACAATACAGCTTTAAAAAATGCATTGGCAGCAATTGTACCGATCATCTACTTTCAATGAATTATCAGCAAATTGGTGAAAGTACACCTATTAAAAAAAAAATAACAGCCTCCTCCATATCCCCTCTAGCTGTCCTGTCCATCACCAAGATAGGTGCGTTTTCTGCCATTTTAGGTAGAAGTAATGTTCAACCAATTTGCTTCTAATTTAGACAAAGTAGTAGGAAAGTTTATCAAACAAACTCTACATATGAGCTCTATCTATTTTACAATACGTGTAATATGTATTCACAAAATGTCCATTTTCTATATGTGTGAACTTCACATCTTTTTTTTTTTTTAGTAAGTTTTAGTGCATGATGAGGTGGTGTTTACCTATAGGATCCACCATCTCTTGGACTGGGCACCATTGATGGTATTTATTGGGCCCCACGTTCTTAAGTAAATCTCAATATTGCTTCAAAAAGGTAGCTATGCATATACAGTTTACAGACAGAATGTTAACATATTAAGCAAGAGTGTGACAACTTATCAGTGCTAAATGTGCCATAAAAAAACCCAGCATGTAAAATTCTTAGCTTTGACAAGTGACAACATATCTGGCAAAATGCATTGTAAACCAAATGTAATTTTTAGCTGCAGTAAATTTTAGACAATCAAAATGATGTTAAAATGTGTGTGTTTCTTACAGTCTAGAGGCTGCTTATTCTGATGGAGGAAAACACTGACAGCATCCTTCATGATCACTGAAAGAACTGTTCTCCTTTCTCCTGCCCCACACTGATCTATCTGATCGGTGCAGTGCAGGGGAGAAAGTCACCAGGACTTGCACGGATGTTGCGCATCCTGTGTAGCTGAAAAAACTTCTGCAAGACTAGCCCTTGGACCTCTTTATGAAAAGAAGAACGACACTCCTGATATGTGAGGTGGCATGGATAGGGTCCCAATCAAACAAAGTTGTTGATTAGCCATTGAACCTTTCAGGTCATGTGATCAGTCACATTCCTGGAAGGAATTTCAAGATGTGGTAATGTATACGATGGATGAGTGTACATATATATATATATATATATATATATATATAAGTGTTTGTGTGTGTGGAGCTGCATGAGTATATAAGAGAGCTGTTGGTGTATGTAAGAAAGCTGTGTACAAGTATGTAGCAAAACAGTGCGTGTATGTAACAGAGGTGTGAGTGCATACTTCAAAGCTGTAGAAAAGCTATATGTGTTAGAACTGTGTTTGTGTATGGAGGAGAGTTGTGTGTGTATTTCGGAAAATTGCGTGTGTGATAGTAGTAGAGTTGTGTGTATGCAGGAGAGATGTGTGTATGTAGGAAAGAGGGTGGAAACTTATCAATGCTATAGGACCTATGCAAGAACCTAACATGATCAAATTTGACTCATGACAATACAGCTTTAAAAAATGCATTGGCAGCAATTGTACCGATCATCTACTTTCAATGAATTATCAGCAAATTGGTGAAAGTACACCTATTAAAAAAAAAATAACAGCCTCCTCCATATCCCCTCTAGCTGTCCTGTCCATCACCAAGATAGGTGCGTTTTCTGCCATTTTAGGTAGAAGTAATGTTCAACCAATTTGCTTCTAATTTAGACAAAGTAGTAGGAAAGTTTATCAAACAAACTCTACATATGAGCTCTATCTATTTTACAATACGTGTAATATGTATTCACAAAATGTCCATTTTCTATATGTGTGAACTTCACATCTTTTTTTTTTTTTAGTAAGTTTTAGTGCATGATGAGGTGGTGTTTACCTATAGGATCCACCATCTCTTGGACTGGGCACCATTGATGGTATTTATTGGGCCCCACGTTCTTAAGTAAATCTCAATATTGCTTCAAAAAGGTAGCTATGCATATACAGTTTACAGACAGAATGTTAACATATTAAGCAAGAGTGTGACAACTTATCAGTGCTAAATGTGCCATAAAAAAACCCAGCATGTAAAATTCTTAGCTTTGACAAGTGACAACATATCTGGCAAAATGCATTGTAAACCAAATGTAATTTTTAGCTGCAGTAAATTTTAGACAATCAAAATGATGTTAAAATGTGTGTGTTTCTTACAGTCTAGAGGCTGCTTATTCTGATGGAGGAAAACACTGACAGCATCCTTCATGATCACTGAAAGAACTGTTCTCCTTTCTCCTGCCCCACACTGATCTATCTGATCGGTGCAGTGCAGGGGAGAAAGTCACCAGGACTTGCACGGATGTTGCGCATCCTGTGTAGCTGAAAAAACTTCTGCAAGACTAGCCCTTGGACCTCTTTATGAAAAGAAGAACGACACTCCTGATATGTGAGGTGGCATGGATAGGGTCCCAATCAAACAAAGTTGTTGATTAGCCATTGAACCTTTCAGGTCATGTGATCAGTCACATTCCTGGAAGGAATTTCAAGATGTGGTAATGTATACGATGGATGAGTGTACATATATATATATATATATATATATATAAGTGTTTGTGTGTGTGGAGCTGCATGAGTATATAAGAGAGCTGTTGGTGTATGTAAGAAAGCTGTGTACAAGTATGTAGCAAAACAGTGCGTGTATGTAACAGAGGTGTGAGTGCATACTTCAAAGCTGTAGAAAAGCTATATGTTTTAGAACTGTGTTTGTGTATGGAGGAGAGTTGTGTGTGTATTTCGGAAAATTGCGTGTGTGATAGTAGTAGAGTTGTGTGTATGCAGGAGAGATGTGTGTATGTAGGAAAGAGGGTGGAAACTTATCAATGCTATAGGACCTATGCAAGAACCTAACATGATCAAATTTGACTCATGACAATACAGCTTTAAAAAATGCATTGGCAGCAATTGTACCGATCATCTACTTTCAATTAATTATCAGTAAATTGGTGAAAGTACACCTATTAAAAAAAAAAATAACAGCCTCCTCCATATCCCCTCTAGCTGTCCTGTCCATCACCAAGATAGGTGCGTTTTCTGCCATTTTAGGTAGAAGTAATGTTCAACCAATTTGCTTCTAATTTAGACAAAGTAGTAGGAAAGTTTATCAAACAAACTCTACATATGAGCTCTATCTATTTTACAATACGTGTAATATGTATTCACAAAATGTCCATTTTCTATATGTGTGAACTTCACATCTTTTTTTTTTTTAGTAAGTTTTAGTGCATGATGAGGTGGTGTTTACCTATAGGATCCACCATCTCTTGGACTGGGCACCATTGATGGTATTTATTGGGCCCCACGTTCTTAAGTAAATCTCAATATTGCTTCAAAAAGGTAGCTATGCATATACAGTTTACAGACAGAATGTTAACATATTAAGCAAGAGTGTGACAACTTATCAGTGCTAAATGTGCCATAAAAAAACCCAGCATGTAAAATTCTTAGCTTTGACAAGTGACAACATATCTGGCAAAATGCATTGTAAACCAAATGTAATTTTTAGCTGCAGTAAATTTTAGACAATCAAAATGATGTTAAAATGTGTGTGTTTCTTACAGTCTAGAGGCTGCTTATTCTGATGGAGGAAAACACTGACAGCATCCTTCATGATCACTGAAAGAACTGTTCTCCTTTCTCCTGCCCCACACTGATCTATCTGATCGGTGCAGTGCAGGGGAGAAAGTCACCAGGACTTGCACGGATGTTGCGCATCCTGTGTAGCTGAAAAAACTTCTGCAAGACTAGCCCTTGGACCTCTTTATGAAAAGAAGAACGACACTCCTGATATGTGAGGTGGCATGGATAGGGTCCCAATCAAACAAAGTTGTTGATTAGCCATTGAACCTTTCAGGTCATGTGATCAGTCACATTCCTGGAAGGAATTTCAAGATGTGGTAATGTATACGATGGATGAGTGTACATATATATATATATATATAAGTGTTTGTGTGTGTGGAGCTGCATGAGTATATAAGAGAGCTGTTGGTGTATGTAAGAAAGCTGTGTACAAGTATGTAGCAAAACAGTGCGTGTATGTAACAGAGGTGTGAGTGCATACTTCAAAGCTGTAGAAAAGCTATATGTGTTAGAACTGTGTTTGTGTATGGAGGAGAGTTGTGTGTGTATTTCGGAAAATTGCGTGTGTGATAGTAGTAGAGTTGTGTGTATGCAGGAGAGATGTGTGTATGTAGGAAAGAGGGTGGAAACTTATCAATGCTATAGGACCTATGCAAGAACCTAACATGATCAAATTTGACTCATGACAATACAGCTTTAAAAAATGCATTGGCAGCAATTGTACCGATCATCTACTTTCAATGAATTATCAGCAAATTGGTGAAAGTACACCTATTAAAAAAAAAATAACAGCCTCCTCCATATCCCCTCTAGCTGTCCTGTCCATCACCAAGATAGGTGCGTTTTCTGCCATTTTAGGTAGAAGTAATGTTCAACCAATTTGCTTCTAATTTAGACAAAGTAGTAGGAAAGTTTATCAAACAAACTCTACATATGAGCTCTATCTATTTTACAATACGTGTAATATGTATTCACAAAATGTCCATTTTCTATATGTGTGAACTTCACATCTTTTTTTTTTTTTAGTAAGTTTTAGTGCATGATGAGGTGGTGTTTACCTATAGGATCCACCATCTCTTGGACTGGGCACCATTGATGGTATTTATTGGGCCCCACGTTCTTAAGTAAATCTCAATATTGCTTCAAAAAGGTAGCTATGCATATACAGTTTACAGACAGAATGTTAACATATTAAGCAAGAGTGTGACAACTTATCAGTGCTAAATGTGCCATAAAAAAACCCAGCATGTAAAATTCTTAGGTTTGACAAGTGACAACATATCTGGCAAAATGCATTGTAAACCAAATGTAATTTTTAGCTGCAGTAAATTTTAGACAATCAAAATGATGTTAAAATGTGTGTGTTTCTTACAGTCTAGAGGCTGCTTATTCTGATGGAGGAAAACACTGACAGCATCCTTCATGATCACTGAAAGAACTGTTCTCCTTTCTCCTGCCCCACACTGATCTATCTGATCGGTGCAGTGCAGGGGAGAAAGTCACCAGGACTTGCACGGATGTTGCGCATCCTGTGTAGCTGAAAAAACTTCTGCAAGACTAGCCCTTGGACCTCTTTATGAAAAGAAGAACGACACTCCTGATATGTGAGGTGGCATGGATAGGGTCCCAATCAAACAAAGTTGTTGATTAGCCATTGAACCTTTCAGGTCATGTGATCAGTCACATTCCTGGAAGGAATTTCAAGATGTGGTAATGTATACGATGGATGAGTGTACATATATATATATATATATATATATAAGTGTTTGTGTGTGTGGAGCTGCATGAGTATATAAGAGAGCTGTTGGTGTATGTAAGAAAGCTGTGTACAAGTATGTAGCAAAACAGTGCGTGTATGTAACAGAGGTGTGAGTGCATACTTCAAAGCTGTAGAAAAGCTATATGTGTTAGAACTGTGTTTGTGTATGGAGGAGAGTTGTGTGTGTATTTCGGAAAATTGCGTGTGTGATAGTAGTAGAGTTGTGTGTATGCAGGAGAGATGTGTGTATGTAGGAAAGAGGGTGGAAACTTATCAATGCTATAGGACCTATGCAAGAACCTAACATGATCAAATTTGACTCATGACAATACAGCTTTAAAAAATGCATTGGCAGCAATTGTACCGATCATCTACTTTCAATGAATTATCAGCAAATTGGTGAAAGTACACCTATTAAAAAAAAAATAACAGCCTCCTCCATATCCCCTCTAGCTGTCCTGTCCATCACCAAGATAGGTGCGTTTTCTGCCATTTTAGGTAGAAGTAATGTTCAACCAATTTGCTTCTAATTTAGACAAAGTAGTAGGAAAGTTTATCAAACAAACTCTACATATGAGCTCTATCTATTTTACAATACGTGTAATATGTATTCACAAAATGTCCATTTTCTATATGTGTGAACTTCACATCTTTTTTTTTTTTTAGTAAGTTTTAGTGCATGATGAGGTGGTGTTTACCTATAGGATCCACCATCTCTTGGACTGGGCACCATTGATGGTATTTATTGGGCCCCACGTTCTTAAGTAAATCTCAATATTGCTTCAAAAAGGTAGCTATGCATATACAGTTTACAGACAGAATGTTAACATATTAAGCAAGAGTGTGACAACTTATCAGTGCTAAATGTGCCATAAAAAAACCCAGCATGTAAAATTCTTAGCTTTGACAAGTGACAACATATCTGGCAAAATGCATTGTAAACCAAATGTAATTTTTAGCTGCAGTAAATTTTAGACAATCAAAATGATGTTAAAATGTGTGTGTTTCTTACAGTCTAGAGGCTGCTTATTCTGATGGAGGAAAACACTGACAGCATCCTTCATGATCACTGAAAGAACTGTTCTCCTTTCTCCTGCCCCACACTGATCTATCTGATCGGTGCAGTGCAGGGGAGAAAGTCACCAGGACTTGCACGGATGTTGCGCATCCTGTGTAGCTGAAAAAACTTCTGCAAGACTAGCCCTTGGACCTCTTTATGAAAAGAAGAACGACACTCCTGATATGTGAGGTGGCATGGATAGGGTCCCAATCAAACAAAGTTGTTGATTAGCCATTGAACCTTTCAGGTCATGTGATCAGTCACATTCCTGGAAGGAATTTCAAGATGTGGTAATGTATACGATGGATGAGTGTACATATATATATATATATATATATATAAGTGTTTGTGTGTGTGGAGCTGCATGAGTATATAAGAGAGCTGTTGGTGTATGTAAGAAAGCTGTGTACAAGTATGTAGCAAAACAGTGCGTGTATGTAACAGAGGTGTGAGTGCATACTTCAAAGCTGTAGAAAAGCTATATGTGTTAGAACTGTGTTTGTGTATGGAGGAGAGTTGTGTGTGTATTTCGGAAAATTGCGTGTGTGATAGTAGTAGAGTTGTGTGTATGCAGGAGAGATGTGTGTATGTAGGAAAGAGGGTGGAAACTTATCAATGCTATAGGACCTATGCAAGAACCTAACATGATCAAATTTGACTCATGACAATACAGCTTTAAAAAATGCATTGGCAGCAATTGTACCGATCATCTACTTTCAATTAATTATCAGTAAATTGGTGAAAGTACACCTATTAAAAAAAAAATAACAGCCTCCTCCATATCCCCTCTAGCTGTCCTGTCCATCACCAAGATAGGTGCGTTTTCTGCCATTTTAGGTAGAAGTAATGTTCAACCAATTTGCTTCTAATTTAGACAAAGTAGTAGGAAAGTTTATCAAACAAACTCTACATATGAGCTCTATCTATTTTACAATACGTGTAATATGTATTCACAAAATGTCCATTTTCTATATGTGTGAACTTCACATCTTTTTTTTTTTTAGTAAGTTTTAGTGCATGATGAGGTGGTGTTTACCTATAGGATCCACCATCTCTTGGACTGGGCACCATTGATGGTATTTATTGGGCCCCACGTTCTTAAGTAAATCTCAATATTGCTTCAAAAAGGTAGCTATGCATATACAGTTTACAGACAGAATGTTAACATATTAAGCAAGAGTGTGACAACTTATCAGTGCTAAATGTGCCATAAAAAAACCCAGCATGTAAAATTCTTAGCTTTGACAAGTGACAACATATCTGGCAAAATGCATTGTAAACCAAATGTAATTTTTAGCTGCAGTAAATTTTAGACAATCAAAATGATGTTAAAATGTGTGTGTTTCTTACAGTCTAGAGGCTGCTTATTCTGATGGAGGAAAACACTGACAGCATCCTTCATGATCACTGAAAGAACTGTTCTCCTTTCTCCTGCCCCACACTGATCTATCTGATCGGTGCAGTGCAGGGGAGAAAGTCACCAGGACTTGCACGGATGTTGCGCATCCTGTGTAGCTGAAAAAACTTCTGCAAGACTAGCCCTTGGACCTCTTTATGAAAAGAAGAACGACACTCCTGATATGTGAGGTGGCATGGATAGGGTCCCAATCAAACAAAGTTGTTGATTAGCCATTGAACCTTTCAGGTCATGTGATCAGTCACATTCCTGGAAGGAATTTCAAGATGTGGTAATGTATACGATGGATGAGTGTACATATATATATATATATATATATATATATAAGTGTTTGTGTGTGTGGAGCTGCATGAGTATATAAGAGAGCTGTTGGTGTATGTAAGAAAGCTGTGTACAAGTATGTAGCAAAACAGTGCGTGTATGTAACAGAGGTGTGAGTGCATACTTCAAAGCTGTAGAAAAGCTATATGTGTTAGAACTGTGTTTGTGTATGGAGGAGAGTTGTGTGTGTATTTCGGAAAATTGCGTGTGTGATAGTAGTAGAGTTGTGTGTATGCAGGAGAGATGTGTGTATGTAGGAAAGAGGGTGGAAACTTATCAATGCTATAGGACCTATGCAAGAACCTAACATGATCAAATTTGACTCATGACAATACAGCTTTAAAAAATGCATTGGCAGCAATTGTACCGATCATCTACTTTCAATGAATTATCAGCAAATTGGTGAAAGTACACCTATTAAAAAAAAAATAACAGCCTCCTCCATATCCCCTCTAGCTGTCCTGTCCATCACCAAGATAGGTGCGTTTTCTGCCATTTTAGGTAGAAGTAATGTTCAACCAATTTGCTTCTAATTTAGACAAAGTAGTAGGAAAGTTTATCAAACAAACTCTACATATGAGCTCTATCTATTTTACAATACGTGTAATATGTATTCACAAAATGTCCATTTTCTATATGTGTGAACTTCACATCTTTTTTTTTTTTTAGTAAGTTTTAGTGCATGATGAGGTGGTGTTTACCTATAGGATCCACCATCTCTTGGACTGGGCACCATTGATGGTATTTATTGGGCCCCACGTTCTTAAGTAAATCTCAATATTGCTTCAAAAAGGTAGCTATGCATATACAGTTTACAGACAGAATGTTAACATATTAAGCAAGAGTGTGACAACTTATCAGTGCTAAATGTGCCATAAAAAAACCCAGCATGTAAAATTCTTAGCTTTGACAAGTGACAACATATCTGGCAAAATGCATTGTAAACCAAATGTAATTTTTAGCTGCAGTAAATTTTAGACAATCAAAATGATGTTAAAATGTGTGTGTTTCTTACAGTCTAGAGGCTGCTTATTCTGATGGAGGAAAACACTGACAGCATCCTTCATGATCACTGAAAGAACTGTTCTCCTTTCTCCTGCCCCACACTGATCTATCTGATCGGTGCAGTGCAGGGGAGAAAGTCACCAGGACTTGCACGGATGTTGCGCATCCTGTGTAGCTGAAAAAACTTCTGCAAGACTAGCCCTTGGACCTCTTTATGAAAAGAAGAACGACACTCCTGATATGTGAGGTGGCATGGATAGGGTCCCAATCAAACAAAGTTGTTGATTAGCCATTGAACCTTTCAGGTCATGTGATCAGTCACATTCCTGGAAGGAATTTCAAGATGTGGTAATGTATTCGATGGATGAGTGTACATATATATATATATATATATATATATAAGTGTTTGTGTGTGTGGAGCTGCATGAGTATATAAGAGAGCTGTTGGTGTATGTAAGAAAGCTGTGTACAAGTATGTAGCAAAACAGTGCGTGTATGTAACAGAGGTGTGAGTGCATACTTCAAAGCTGTAGAAAAGCTATATGTGTTAGAACTGTGTTTGTGTATGGAGGAGAGTTGTGTGTGTATTTCGGAAAATTGCGTGTGTGATAGTAGTAGAGTTGTGTGTATGCAGGAGAGATGTGTGTATGTAGGAAAGAGGGTGGAAACTTATCAATGCTATAGGACCTATGCAAGAACCTAACATGATCAAATTTGACTCATGACAATACAGCTTTAAAAAATGCATTGGCAGCAATTGTACCGATCATCTACTTTCAATTAATTATCAGTAAATTGGTGAAAGTACACCTATTAAAAAAAAAATAACAGCCTCCTCCATATCCCCTCTAGCTGTCCTGTCCATCACCAAGATAGGTGCGTTTTCTGCCATTTTAGGTAGAAGTAATGTTCAACCAATTTGCTTCTAATTTAGACAAAGTAGTAGGAAAGTTTATCAAACAAACTCTACATATGAGCTCTATCTATTTTACAATACGTGTAATATGTATTCACAAAATGTCCATTTTCTATATGTGTGAACTTCACATCTTTTTTTTTTTTAGTAAGTTTTAGTGCATGATGAGGTGGTGTTTACCTATAGGATCCACCATCTCTTGGACTGGGCACCATTGATGGTATTTATTGGGCCCCACGTTCTTAAGTAAATCTCAATATTGCTTCAAAAAGGTAGCTATGCATATACAGTTTACAGACAGAATGTTAACATATTAAGCAAGAGTGTGACAACTTATCAGTGCTAAATGTGCCATAAAAAAACCCAGCATGTAAAATTCTTAGCTTTGACAAGTGACAACATATCTGGCAAAATGCATTGTAAACCAAATGTAATTTTTAGCTGCAGTAAATTTTAGACAATCAAAATGATGTTAAAATGTGTGTGTTTCTTACAGTCTAGAGGCTGCTTATTCTGATGGAGGAAAACACTGACAGCATCCTTCATGATCACTGAAAGAACTGTTCTCCTTTCTCCTGCCCCACACTGATCTATCTGATCGGTGCAGTGCAGGGGAGAAAGTCACCAGGACTTGCACGGATGTTGCGCATCCTGTGTAGCTGAAAAAACTTCTGCAAGACTAGCCCTTGGACCTCTTTATGAAAAGAAGAACGACACTCCTGATATGTGAGGTGGCATGGATAGGGTCCCAATCAAACAAAGTTGTTGATTAGCCATTGAACCTTTCAGGTCATGTGATCAGTCACATTCCTGGAAGGAATTTCAAGATGTGGTAATGTATACGATGGATGAGTGTACATATATATATATATATATATATATAAGTGTTTGTGTGTGTGGAGCTGCATGAGTATATAAGAGAGCTGTTGGTGTATGTAAGAAAGCTGTGTACAAGTATGTAGCAAAACAGTGCGTGTATGTAACAGAGGTGTGAGTGCATACTTCAAAGCTGTAGAAAAGCTATATGTGTTAGAACTGTGTTTGTGTATGGAGGAGAGTTGTGTGTGTATTTCGGAAAATTGCGTGTGTGATAGTAGTAGAGTTGTGTGTATGCAGGAGAGATGTGTGTATGTAGGAAAGAGGGTGGAAACTTATCAATGCTATAGGACCTATGCAAGAACCTAACATGATCAAATTTGACTCATGACAATACAGCTTTAAAAAATGCATTGGCAGCAATTGTACCGATCATCTACTTTCAATGAATTATCAGCAAATTGGTGAAAGTACACCTATTAAAAAAAAAATAACAGCCTCCTCCATATCCCCTCTAGCTGTCCTGTCCATCACCAAGATAGGTGCGTTTTCTGCCATTTTAGGTAGAAGTAATGTTCAACCAATTTGCTTCTAATTTAGACAAAGTAGTAGGAAAGTTTATCAAACAAACTCTACATATGAGCTCTATCTATTTTACAATACGTGTAATATGTATTCACAAAATGTCCATTTTCTATATGTGTGAACTTCACATCTTTTTTTTTTTTTAGTAAGTTTTAGTGCATGATGAGGTGGTGTTTACCTATAGGATCCACCATCTCTTGGACTGGGCACCATTGATGGTATTTATTGGGCCCCACGTTCTTAAGTAAATCTCAATATTGCTTCAAAAAGGTAGCTATGCATATACAGTTTACAGACAGAATGTTAACATATTAAGCAAGAGTGTGACAACTTATCAGTGCTAAATGTGCCATAAAAAAACCCAGCATGTAAAATTCTTAGCTTTGACAAGTGACAACATATCTGGCAAAATGCATTGTAAACCAAATGTAATTTTTAGCTGCAGTAAATTTTAGACAATCAAAATGATGTTAAAATGTGTGTGTTTCTTACAGTCTAGAGGCTGCTTATTCTGATGGAGGAAAACACTGACAGCATCCTTCATGATCACTGAAAGAACTGTTCTCCTTTCTCCTGCCCCACACTGATCTATCTGATCGGTGCAGTGCAGGGGAGAAAGTCACCAGGACTTGCACGGATGTTGCGCATCCTGTGTAGCTGAAAAAACTTCTGCAAGACTAGCCCTTGGACCTCTTTATGAAAAGAAGAACGACACTCCTGATATGTGAGGTGGCATGGATAGGGTCCCAATCAAACAAAGTTGTTGATTAGCCATTGAACCTTTCAGGTCATGTGATCAGTCACATTCCTGGAAGGAATTTCAAGATGTGGTAATGTATACGATGGATGAGTGTACATATATATATATATATATATATATAAGTGTTTGTGTGTGTGGAGCTGCATGAGTATATAAGAGAGCTGTTGGTGTATGTAAGAAAGCTGTGTACAAGTATGTAGCAAAACAGTGCGTGTATGTAACAGAGGTGTGAGTGCATACTTCAAAGCTGTAGAAAAGCTATATGTGTTAGAACTGTGTTTGTGTATGGAGGAGAGTTGTGTGTGTATTTCGGAAAATTGTGTGTGTGATAGTAGTAGAGTTGTGTGTATGCAGGAGAGATGTGTGTATGTAGGAAAGAGGGTGGAAACTTATCAATGCTATAGGACCTATGCAAGAACCTAACATGATCAAATTTGACTCATGACAATACAGCTTTAAAAAATGCATTGGCAGCAATTGTACCGATCATCTACTTTCAATTAATTATCAGTAAATTGGTGAAAGTACACCTATTAAAAAAAAAATAACAGCCTCCTCCATATCCCCTCTAGCTGTCCTGTCCATCACCAAGATAGGTGCGTTTTCTGCCATTTTAGGTAGAAGTAATGTTCAACCAATTTGCTTCTAATTTAGACAAAGTAGTAGGAAAGTTTATCAAACAAACTCTACATATGAGCTCTATCTATTTTACAATACGTGTAATATGTATTCACAAAATGTCCATTTTCTATATGTGTGAACTTCACATCTTTTTTTTTTTTAGTAAGTTTTAGTGCATGATGAGGTGGTGTTTACCTATAGGATCCACCATCTCTTGGACTGGGCACCATTGATGGTATTTATTGGGCCCCACGTTCTTAAGTAAATCTCAATATTGCTTCAAAAAGGTAGCTATGCATATACAGTTTACAGACAGAATGTTAACATATTAAGCAAGAGTGTGACAACTTATCAGTGCTAAATGTGCCATAAAAAAACCCAGCATGTAAAATTCTTAGCTTTGACAAGTGACAACATATCTGGCAAAATGCATTGTAAACCAAATGTAATTTTTAGCTGCAGTAAATTTTAGACAATCAAAATGATGTTAAAATGTGTGTGTTTCTTACAGTCTAGAGGCTGCTTATTCTGATGGAGGAAAACACTGACAGCATCCTTCATGATCACTGAAAGAACTGTTCTCCTTTCTCCTGCCCCACACTGATCTATCTGATCGGTGCAGTGCAGGGGAGAAAGTCACCAGGACTTGCACGGATGTTGCGCATCCTGTGTAGCTGAAAAAACTTCTGCAAGACTAGCCCTTGGACCTCTTTATGAAAAGAAGAACGACACTCCTGATATGTGAGGTGGCATGGATAGGGTCCCAATCAAACAAAGTTGTTGATTAGCCATTGAACCTTTCAGGTCATGTGATCAGTCACATTCCTGGAAGGAATTTCAAGATGTGGTAATGTATACGATGGATGAGTGTACATATATATATATATATATATATATATATATATATAAGTGTTTGTGTGTGTGGAGCTGCATGAGTATATAAGAGAGCTGTTGGTGTATGTAAGAAAGCTGTGTACAAGTATGTAGCAAAACAGTGCGTGTATGTAACAGAGGTGTGAGTGCATACTTCAAAGCTGTAGAAAAGCTATATGTGTTAGAACTGTGTTTGTGTATGGAGGAGAGTTGTGTGTGTATTTCGGAAAATTGCGTGTGTGATAGTAGTAGAGTTGTGTGTATGCAGGAGAGATGTGTGTATGTAGGAAAGAGGGTGGAAACTTATCAATGCTATAGGACCTATGCAAGAACCTAACATGATCAAATTTGACTCATGACAATACAGCTTTAAAAAATGCATTGGCAGCAATTGTACCGATCATCTACTTTCAATGAATTATCAGCAAATTGGTGAAAGTACACCTATTAAAAAAAAAATAACAGCCTCCTCCATATCCCCTCTAGCTGTCCTGTCCATCACCAAGATAGGTGCGTTTTCTGCCATTTTAGGTAAAAGTAATGTTCAACCAATTTGCTTCTAATTTAGACAAAGTAGTAGGAAAGTTTATCAAACAAACTCTACATATGAGCTCTATCTATTTTACAATACGTGTAATATGTATTCACAAAATGTCCATTTTCTATATGTGTGAACTTCACATCTTTTTTTTTTTTTAGTAAGTTTTAGTGCATGATGAGGTGGTGTTTACCTATAGGATCCACCATCTCTTGGACTGGGCACCATTGATGGTATTTATTGGGCCCCACGTTCTTAAGTAAATCTCAATATTGCTTCAAAAAGGTAGCTATGCATATACAGTTTACAGACAGAATGTTAACATATTAAGCAAGAGTGTGACAACTTATCAATGCTAAATGTGCCATAAAAAAACCCAGCATGTAAAATTCTTAGCTTTGACAAGTGACAACATATCTGGCAAAATGCATTGTAAACCAAATGTAATTTTTAGCTGCAGTAAATTTTAGACAATCAAAATGATGTTAAAATGTGTGTGTTTCTTACAGTCTAGAGGCTGCTTATTCTGATGGAGGAAAACACTGACAGCATCCTTCATGATCACTGAAAGAACTGTTCTCCTTTCTCCTGCCCCACACTGATCTATCTGATCGGTGCAGTGCAGGGGAGAAAGTCACCAGGACTTGCACGGATGTTGCGCATCCTGTGTAGCTGAAAAAACTTCTGCAAGACTAGCCCTTGGACCTCTTTATGAAAAGAAGAACGACACTCCTGATATGTGAGGTGGCATGGATAGGGTCCCAATCAAACAAAGTTGTTGATTAGCCATTGAACCTTTCAGGTCATGTGATCAGTCACATTCCTGGAAGGAATTTCAAGATGTGGTAATGTATACGATGGATGAGTGTACATATATATATATATATATATATATATAAGTGTTTGTGTGTGTGGAGCTGCATGAGTATATAAGAGAGCTGTTGGTGTATGTAAGAAAGCTGTGTACAAGTATGTAGCAAAACAGTGCGTGTATGTAACAGAGGTGTGAGTGCATACTTCAAAGCTGTAGAAAAGCTATATGTGTTAGAACTGTGTTTGTGTATGGAGGAGAGTTGTGTGTGTATTTCGGAAAATTGCGTGTGTGATAGTAGTAGAGTTGTGTGTATGCAGGAGAGATGTGTGTATGTAGGAAAGAGGGTGGAAACTTATCAATGCTATAGGACCTATGCAAGAACCTAACATGATCAAATTTGACTCATGACAATACAGCTTTAAAAAATGCATTGGCAGCAATTGTACCGATCATCTACTTTCAATGAATTATCAGCAAATTGGTGAAAGTACACCTATTAAAAAAAAAATAACAGCCTCCTCCATATCCCCTCTAGCTGTCCTGTCCATCACCAAGATAGGTGCGTTTTCTGCCATTTTAGGTAGAAGTAATGTTCAACCAATTTGCTTCTAATTTAGACAAAGTAGTAGGAAAGTTTATCAAACAAACTCTACATATGAGCTCTATCTATTTTACAATACGTGTAATATGTATTCACAAAATGTCCATTTTCTATATGTGTGAACTTCACATCTTTTTTTTTTTTTAGTAAGTTTTAGTGCATGATGAGGTGGTGTTTACCTATAGGATCCACCATCTCTTGGACTGGGCACCATTGATGGTATTTATTGGGCCCCACGTTCTTAAGTAAATCTCAATATTGCTTCAAAAAGGTAGCTATGCATATACAGTTTACAGACAGAATGTTAACATATTAAGCAAGAGTGTGACAACTTATCAGTGCTAAATGTGCCATAAAAAAACCCAGCATGTAAAATTCTTAGCTTTGACAAGTGACAACATATCTGGCAAAATGCATTGTAAACCAAATGTAATTTTTAGCTGCAGTAAATTTTAGACAATCAAAATGATGTTAAAATGTGTGTGTTTCTTACAGTCTAGAGGCTGCTTATTCTGATGGAGGAAAACACTGACAGCATCCTTCATGATCACTGAAAGAACTGTTCTCCTTTCTCCTGCCCCACACTGATCTATCTGATCGGTGCAGTGCAGGGGAGAAAGTCACCAGGACTTGCACGGATGTTGCGCATCCTGTGTAGCTGAAAAAACTTCTGCAAGACTAGCCCTTGGACCTCTTTATGAAAAGAAGAACGACACTCCTGATATGTGAGGTGGCATGGATAGGGTCCCAATCAAACAAAGTTGTTGATTAGCCATTGAACCTTTCAGGTCATGTGATCAGTCACATTCCTGGAAGGAATTTCAAGATGTGGTAATGTATACGATGGATGAGTGTACATATATATATATATATATATATATATATATAAGTGTTTGTGTGTGTGGAGCTGCATGAGTATATAAGAGAGCTGTTGGTGTATGTAAGAAAGCTGTGTACAAGTATGTAGCAAAACAGTGCGTGTATGTAACAGAGGTGTGAGTGCATACTTCAAAGCTGTAGAAAAGCTATATGTGTTAGAACTGTGTTTGTGTATGGAGGAGAGTTGTGTGTGTATTTCGGAAAATTGCGTGTGTGATAGTAGTAGAGTTGTGTGTATGCAGGAGAGATGTGTGTATGTAGGAAAGAGGGTGGAAACTTATCAATGCTATAGGACCTATGCAAGAACCTAACATGATCAAATTTGACTCATGACAATACAGCTTTAAAAAATGCATTGGCAGCAATTGTACCGATCATCTACTTTCAATGAATTATCAGCAAATTGGTGAAAGTACACCTATTAAAAAAAAAATAACAGCCTCCTCCATATCCCCTCTAGCTGTCCTGTCCATCACCAAGATAGGTGCGTTTTCTGCCATTTTAGGTAGAAGTAATGTTCAACCAATTTGCTTCTAATTTAGACAAAGTAGTAGGAAAGTTTAGCAAACAAACTCTACATATGAGCTCTATCTATTTTACAATACGTGTAATATGTATTCACAAAATGTCCATTTTCTATATGTGTGAACTTCACATCTTTTTTTTTTTTTAGTAAGTTTTAGTGCATGATGAGGTGGTGTTTACCTATAGGATCCACCATCTCTTGGACTGGGCACCATTGATGGTATTTATTGGGCCCCACGTTCTTAAGTAAATCTCAATATTGCTTCAAAAAGGTAGCTATGCATATACAGTTTACAGACAGAATGTTAACATATTAAGCAAGAGTGTGACAACTTATCAGTGCTAAATGTGCCATAAAAAAACCCAGCATGTAAAATTCTTAGCTTTGACAAGTGACAACATATCTGGCAAAATGCATTGTAAACCAAATGTAATTTTTAGCTGCAGTAAATTTTAGACAATCAAAATGATGTTAAAATGTGTGTGTTTCTTACAGTCTAGAGGCTGCTTATTCTGATGGAGGAAAACACTGACAGCATCCTTCATGATCACTGAAAGAACTGTTCTCCTTTCTCCTGCCCCACACTGATCTATCTGATCGGTGCAGTGCAGGGGAGAAAGTCACCAGGACTTGCACGGATGTTGCGCATCCTGTGTAGCTGAAAAAACTTCTGCAAGACTAGCCCTTGGACCTCTTTATGAAAAGAAGAACGACACTCCTGATATGTGAGGTGGCATGGATAGGGTCCCAATCAAACAAAGTTGTTGATTAGCCATTGAACCTTTCAGGTCATGTGATCAGTCACATTCCTGGAAGGAATTTCAAGATGTGGTAATGTATACGATGGATGAGTGTACATATATATATATATATATATATATATATATAAGTGTTTGTGTGTGTGGAGCTGCATGAGTATATAAGAGAGCTGTTGGTGTATGTAAGAAAGCTGTGTACAAGTATGTAGCAAAACAGTGCGTGTATGTAACAGAGGTGTGAGTGCATACTTCAAAGCTGTAGAAAAGCTATATGTGTTAGAACTGTGTTTGTGTATGGAGGAGAGTTGTGTGTGTATTTCGGAAAATTGCGTGTGTGATAGTAGTAGAGTTGTGTGTATGCAGGAGAGATGTGTGTATGTAGGAAAGAGGGTGGAAACTTATCAATGCTATAGGACCTATGCAAGAACCTAACATGATCAAATTTGACTCATGACAATACAGCTTTAAAAAATGCATTGGCAGCAATTGTACCGATCATCTACTTTCAATGAATTATCAGCAAATTGGTGAAAGTACACCTATTAAAAAAAAAATAACAGCCTCCTCCATATCCCCTCTAGCTGTCCTGTCCATCACCAAGATAGGTGCGTTTTCTGCCATTTTAGGTAGAAGTAATGTTCAACCAATTTGCTTCTAATTTAGACAAAGTAGTAGGAAAGTTTATCAAACAAACTCTACATATGAGCTCTATCTATTTTACAATACGTGTAATATGTATTCACAAAATGTCCATTTTCTATATGTGTGAACTTCACATCTTTTTTTTTTTTAGTAAGTTTTAGTGCATGATGAGGTGGTGTTTACCTATAGGATCCACCATCTCTTGGACTGGGCACCATTGATGGTATTTATTGGGCCCCACGTTCTTAAGTAAATCTCAATATTGCTTCAAAAAGGTAGCTATGCATATACAGTTTACAGACAGAATGTTAACATATTAAGCAAGAGTGTGACAACTTATCAGTGCTAAATGTGCCATAAAAAAACCCAGCATGTAAAATTCTTAGCTTTGACAAGTGACAACATATCTGGCAAAATGCATTGTAAACCAAATGTAATTTTTAGCTGCAGTAAATTTTAGACAATCAAAATGATGTTAAAATGTGTGTGTTTCTTACAGTCTAGAGGCTGCTTATTCTGATGGAGGAAAACACTGACAGCATCCTTCATGATCACTGAAAGAACTGTTCTCCTTTCTCCTGCCCCACACTGATCTATCTGATCGGTGCAGTGCAGGGGAGAAAGTCACCAGGACTTGCACGGATGTTGCGCATCCTGTGTAGCTGAAAAAACTTCTGCAAGACTAGCCCTTGGACCTCTTTATGAAAAGAAGAACGACACTCCTGATATGTGAGGTGGCATGGATAGGGTCCCAATCAAACAAAGTTGTTGATTAGCCATTGAACCTTTCAGGTCATGTGATCAGTCACATTCCTGGAAGGAATTTCAAGATGTGGTAATGTATACGATGGATGAGTGTACATATATATATATATATATATAAGTGTTTGTGTGTGTGGAGCTGCATGAGTATATAAGAGAGCTGTTGGTGTATGTAAGAAAGCTGTGTACAAGTATGTAGCAAAACAGTGCGTGTATGTAACAGAGGTGTGAGTGCATACTTCAAAGCTGTAGAAAAGCTATATGTGTTAGAACTGTGTTTGTGTATGGAGGAGAGTTGTGTGTGTATTTCGGAAAATTGCGTGTGTGATAGTAGTAGAGTTGTGTGTATGCAGGAGAGATGTGTGTATGTAGGAAAGAGGGTGGAAACTTATCAATGCTATAGGACCTATGCAAGAACCTAACATGATCAAATTTGACTCATGACAATACAGCTTTAAAAAATGCATTGGCAGCAATTGTACCGATCATCTACTTTCAATTAATTATCAGTAAATTGGTGAAAGTACACCTATTAAAAAAAAAATAACAGCCTCCTCCATATCCCCTCTAGCTGTCCTGTCCATCACCAAGATAGGTGCGTTTTCTGCCATTTTAGGTAGAAGTAATGTTCAACCAATTTGCTTCTAATTTAGACAAAGTAGTAGGAAAGTTTATCAAACAAACTCTACATATGAGCTCTATCTATTTTACAATACGTGTAATATGTATTCACAAAATGTCCATTTTCTATATGTGTGAACTTCACATCTTTTTTTTTTTTAGTAAGTTTTAGTGCATGATGAGGTGGTGTTTACCTATAGGATCCACCATCTCTTGGACTGGGCACCATTGATGGTATTTATTGGGCCCCACGTTCTTAAGTAAATCTCAATATTGCTTCAAAAAGGTAGCTATGCATATACAGTTTACAGACAGAATGTTAACATATTAAGCAAGAGTGTGACAACTTATCAGTGCTAAATGTGCCATAAAAAAACCCAGCATGTAAAATTCTTAGCTTTGACAAGTGACAACATATCTGGCAAAATGCATTGTAAACCAAATGTAATTTTTAGCTGCAGTAAATTTTAGACAATCAAAATGATGTTAAAATGTGTGTGTTTCTTACAGTCTAGAGGCTGCTTATTCTGATGGAGGAAAACACTGACAGCATCCTTCATGATCACTGAAAGAACTGTTCTCCTTTCTCCTGCCCCACACTGATCTATCTGATCGGTGCAGTGCAGGGGAGAAAGTCACCAGGACTTGCACGGATGTTGCGCATCCTGTGTAGCTGAAAAAACTTCTGCAAGACTAGCCCTTGGACCTCTTTATGAAAAGAAGAACGACACTCCTGATATGTGAGGTGGCATGGATAGGGTCCCAATCAAACAAAGTTGTTGATTAGCCATTGAACCTTTCAGGTCATGTGATCAGTCACATTCCTGGAAGGAATTTCAAGATGTGGTAATGTATACGATGGATGAGTGTACATATATATATATATATATATATATATAAGTGTTTGTGTGTGTGGAGCTGCATGAGTATATAAGAGAGCTGTTGGTGTATGTAAGAAAGCTGTGTACAAGTATGTAGCAAAACAGTGCGTGTATGTAACAGAGGTGTGAGTGCATACTTCAAAGCTGTAGAAAAGCTATATGTGTTAGAACTGTGTTTGTGTATGGAGGAGAGTTGTGTGTGTATTTCGGAAAATTGCGTGTGTGATAGTAGTAGAGTTGTGTGTATGCAGGAGAGATGTGTGTATGTAGGAAAGAGGGTGGAAACTTATCAATGCTATAGGACCTATGCAAGAACCTAACATGATCAAATTTGACTCATGACAATACAGCTTTAAAAAATGCATTGGCAGCAATTGTACCGATCATCTACTTTCAATGAATTATCAGCAAATTGGTGAAAGTACACCTATTAAAAAAAAAATAACAGCCTCCTCCATATCCCCTCTAGCTGTCCTGTCCATCACCAAGATAGGTGCGTTTTCTGCCATTTTAGGTAGAAGTAATGTTCAACCAATTTGCTTCTAATTTAGACAAAGTAGTAGGAAAGTTTATCAAACAAACTCTACATATGAGCTCTATCTATTTTACAATACGTGTAATATGTATTCACAAAATGTCCATTTTCTATATGTGTGAACTTCACATCTTTTTTTTTTTTTAGTAAGTTTTAGTGCATGATGAGGTGGTGTTTACCTATAGGATCCACCATCTCTTGGACTGGGCACCATTGATGGTATTTATTGGGCCCCACGTTCTTAAGTAAATCTCAATATTGCTTCAAAAAGGTAGCTATGCATATACAGTTTACAGACAGAATGTTAACATATTAAGCAAGAGTGTGACAACTTATCAGTGCTAAATGTGCCATAAAAAAACCCAGCATGTAAAATTCTTAGCTTTGACAAGTGACAACATATCTGGCAAAATGCATTGTAAACCAAATGTAATTTTTAGCTGCAGTAAATTTTAGACAATCAAAATGATGTTAAAATGTGTGTGTTTCTTACAGTCTAGAGGCTGCTTATTCTGATGGAGGAAAACACTGACAGCATCCTTCATGATCACTGAAAGAACTGTTCTCCTTTCTCCTGCCCCACACTGATCTATCTGATCGGTGCAGTGCAGGGGAGAAAGTCACCAGGACTTGCACGGATGTTGCGCATCCTGTGTAGCTGAAAAAACTTCTGCAAGACTAGCCCTTGGACCTCTTTATGAAAAGAAGAACGACACTCCTGATATGTGAGGTGGCATGGATAGGGTCCCAATCAAACAAAGTTGTTGATTAGCCATTGAACCTTTCAGGTCATGTGATCAGTCACATTCCTGGAAGGAATTTCAAGATGTGGTAATGTATACGATGGATGAGTGTACATATATATATATATATATATATATATATATAAGTGTTTGTGTGTGTGGAGCTGCATGAGTATATAAGAGAGCTGTTGGTGTATGTAAGAAAGCTGTGTACAAGTATGTAGCAAAACAGTGCGTGTATGTAACAGAGGTGTGAGTGCATACTTCAAAGCTGTAGAAAAGCTATATGTGTTAGAACTGTGTTTGTGTATGGAGGAGAGTTGTGTGTGTATTTCGGAAAATTGCGTGTGTGATAGTAGTAGAGTTGTGTGTATGCAGGAGAGATGTGTGTATGTAGGAAAGAGGGTGGAAACTTATCAATGCTATAGGACCTATGCAAGAACCTAACATGATCAAATTTGACTCATGACAATACAGCTTTAAAAAATGCATTGGCAGCAATTGTACCGATCATCTACTTTCAATGAATTATCAGCAAATTGGTGAAAGTACACCTATTAAAAAAAAAATAACAGCCTCCTCCATATCCCCTCTAGCTGTCCTGTCCATCACCAAGATAGGTGCGTTTTCTGCCATTTTAGGTAGAAGTAATGTTCAACCAATTTGCTTCTAATTTAGACAAAGTAGTAGGAAAGTTTAGCAAACAAACTCTACATATGAGCTCTATCTATTTTACAATACGTGTAATATGTATTCACAAAATGTCCATTTTCTATATGTGTGAACTTCACATCTTTTTTTTTTTTTAGTAAGTTTTAGTGCATGATGAGGTGGTGTTTACCTATAGGATCCACCATCTCTTGGACTGGGCACCATTGATGGTATTTATTGGGCCCCACGTTCTTAAGTAAATCTCAATATTGCTTCAAAAAGGTAGCTATGCATATACAGTTTACAGACAGAATGTTAACATATTAAGCAAGAGTGTGACAACTTATCAGTGCTAAATGTGCCATAAAAAAACCCAGCATGTAAAATTCTTAGCTTTGACAAGTGACAACATATCTGGCAAAATGCATTGTAAACCAAATGTAATTTTTAGCTGCAGTAAATTTTAGACAATCAAAATGATGTTAAAATGTGTGTGTTTCTTACAGTCTAGAGGCTGCTTATTCTGATGGAGGAAAACACTGACAGCATCCTTCATGATCACTGAAAGAACTGTTCTCCTTTCTCCTGCCCCACACTGATCTATCTGATCGGTGCAGTGCAGGGGAGAAAGTCACCAGGACTTGCACGGATGTTGCGCATCCTGTGTAGCTGAAAAAACTTCTGCAAGACTAGCCCTTGGACCTCTTTATGAAAAGAAGAACGACACTCCTGATATGTGAGGTGGCATGGATAGGGTCCCAATCAAACAAAGTTGTTGATTAGCCATTGAACCTTTCAGGTCATGTGATCAGTCACATTCCTGGAAGGAATTTCAAGATGTGGTAATGTATACGATGGATGAGTGTACATATATATATATATATATATATATATATATAAGTGTTTGTGTGTGTGGAGCTGCATGAGTATATAAGAGAGCTGTTGGTGTATGTAAGAAAGCTGTGTACAAGTATGTAGCAAAACAGTGCGTGTATGTAACAGAGGTGTGAGTGCATACTTCAAAGCTGTAGAAAAGCTATATGTGTTAGAACTGTGTTTGTGTATGGAGGAGAGTTGTGTGTGTATTTCGGAAAATTGCGTGTGTGATAGTAGTAGAGTTGTGTGTATGCAGGAGAGATGTGTGTATGTAGGAAAGAGGGTGGAAACTTATCAATGCTATAGGACCTATGCAAGAACCTAACATGATCAAATTTGACTCATGACAATACAGCTTTAAAAAATGCATTGGCAGCAATTGTACCGATCATCTACTTTCAATGAATTATCAGCAAATTGGTGAAAGTACACCTATTAAAAAAAAAATAACAGCCTCCTCCATATCCCCTCTAGCTGTCCTGTCCATCACCAAGATAGGTGCGTTTTCTGCCATTTTAGGTAGAAGTAATGTTCAACCAATTTGCTTCTAATTTAGACAAAGTAGTAGGAAAGTTTATCAAACAAACTCTACATATGAGCTCTATCTATTTTACAATACGTGTAATATGTATTCACAAAATGTCCATTTTCTATATGTGTGAACTTCACATCTTTTTTTTTTTTAGTAAGTTTTAGTGCATGATGAGGTGGTGTTTACCTATAGGATCCACCATCTCTTGGACTGGGCACCATTGATGGTATTTATTGGGCCCCACGTTCTTAAGTAAATCTCAATATTGCTTCAAAAAGGTAGCTATGCATATACAGTTTACAGACAGAATGTTAACATATTAAGCAAGAGTGTGACAACTTATCAGTGCTAAATGTGCCATAAAAAAACCCAGCATGTAAAATTCTTAGCTTTGACAAGTGACAACATATCTGGCAAAATGCATTGTAAACCAAATGTAATTTTTAGCTGCAGTAAATTTTAGACAATCAAAATGATGTTAAAATGTGTGTGTTTCTTACAGTCTAGAGGCTGCTTATTCTGATGGAGGAAAACACTGACAGCATCCTTCATGATCACTGAAAGAACTGTTCTCCTTTCTCCTGCCCCACACTGATCTATCTGATCGGTGCAGTGCAGGGGAGAAAGTCACCAGGACTTGCACGGATGTTGCGCATCCTGTGTAGCTGAAAAAACTTCTGCAAGACTAGCCCTTGGACCTCTTTATGAAAAGAAGAACGACACTCCTGATATGTGAGGTGGCATGGATAGGGTCCCAATCAAACAAAGTTGTTGATTAGCCATTGAACCTTTCAGGTCATGTGATCAGTCACATTCCTGGAAGGAATTTCAAGATGTGGTAATGTATACGATGGATGAGTGTACATATATATATATATATATATAAGTGTTTGTGTGTGTGGAGCTGCATGAGTATATAAGAGAGCTGTTGGTGTATGTAAGAAAGCTGTGTACAAGTATGTAGCAAAACAGTGCGTGTATGTAACAGAGGTGTGAGTGCATACTTCAAAGCTGTAGAAAAGCTATATGTGTTAGAACTGTGTTTGTGTATGGAGGAGAGTTGTGTGTGTATTTCGGAAAATTGCGTGTGTGATAGTAGTAGAGTTGTGTGTATGCAGGAGAGATGTGTGTATGTAGGAAAGAGGGTGGAAACTTATCAATGCTATAGGACCTATGCAAGAACCTAACATGATCAAATTTGACTCATGACAATACAGCTTTAAAAAATGCATTGGCAGCAATTGTACCGATCATCTACTTTCAATTAATTATCAGTAAATTGGTGAAAGTACACCTATTAAAAAAAAAATAACAGCCTCCTCCATATCCCCTCTAGCTGTCCTGTCCATCACCAAGATAGGTGCGTTTTCTGCCATTTTAGGTAGAAGTAATGTTCAACCAATTTGCTTCTAATTTAGACAAAGTAGTAGGAAAGTTTATCAAACAAACTCTACATATGAGCTCTATCTATTTTACAATACGTGTAATATGTATTCACAAAATGTCCATTTTCTATATGTGTGAACTTCACATCTTTTTTTTTTTTAGTAAGTTTTAGTGCATGATGAGGTGGTGTTTACCTATAGGATCCACCATCTCTTGGACTGGGCACCATTGATGGTATTTATTGGGCCCCACGTTCTTAAGTAAATCTCAATATTGCTTCAAAAAGGTAGCTATGCATATACAGTTTACAGACAGAATGTTAACATATTAAGCAAGAGTGTGACAACTTATCAGTGCTAAATGTGCCATAAAAAAACCCAGCATGTAAAATTCTTAGCTTTGACAAGTGACAACATATCTGGCAAAATGCATTGTAAACCAAATGTAATTTTTAGCTGCAGTAAATTTTAGACAATCAAAATGATGTTAAAATGTGTGTGTTTCTTACAGTCTAGAGGCTGCTTATTCTGATGGAGGAAAACACTGACAGCATCCTTCATGATCACTGAAAGAACTGTTCTCCTTTCTCCTGCCCCACACTGATCTATCTGATCGGTGCAGTGCAGGGGAGAAAGTCACCAGGACTTGCACGGATGTTGCGCATCCTGTGTAGCTGAAAAAACTTCTGCAAGACTAGCCCTTGGACCTCTTTATGAAAAGAAGAACGACACTCCTGATATGTGAGGTGGCATGGATAGGGTCCCAATCAAACAAAGTTGTTGATTAGCCATTGAACCTTTCAGGTCATGTGATCAGTCACATTCCTGGAAGGAATTTCAAGATGTGGTAATGTATACGATGGATGAGTGTACATATATATATATATATATATATATATATATATATAAGTGTTTGTGTGTGTGGAGCTGCATGAGTATATAAGAGAGCTGTTGGTGTATGTAAGAAAGCTGTGTACAAGTATGTAGCAAAACAGTGCGTGTATGTAACAGAGGTGTGAGTGCATACTTCAAAGCTGTAGAAAAGCTATATGTGTTAGAACTGTGTTTGTGTATGGAGGAGAGTTGTGTGTGTATTTCGGAAAATTGCGTGTGTGATAGTAGTAGAGTTGTGTGTATGCAGGAGAGATGTGTGTATGTAGGAAAGAGGGTGGAAACTTATCAATGCTATAGGACCTATGCAAGAACCTAACATGATCAAATTTGACTCATGACAATACAGCTTTAAAAAATGCATTGGCAGCAATTGTACCGATCATCTACTTTCAATGAATTATCAGCAAATTGGTGAAAGTACACCTATTAAAAAAAAAATAACAGCCTCCTCCATATCCCCTCTAGCTGTCCTGTCCATCACCAAGATAGGTGCGTTTTCTGCCATTTTAGGTAAAAGTAATGTTCAACCAATTTGCTTCTAATTTAGACAAAGTAGTAGGAAAGTTTATCAAACAAACTCTACATATGAGCTCTATCTATTTTACAATACGTGTAATATGTATTCACAAAATGTCCATTTTCTATATGTGTGAACTTCACATCTTTTTTTTTTTTTAGTAAGTTTTAGTGCATGATGAGGTGGTGTTTACCTATAGGATCCACCATCTCTTGGACTGGGCACCATTGATGGTATTTATTGGGCCCCACGTTCTTAAGTAAATCTCAATATTGCTTCAAAAAGGTAGCTATGCATATACAGTTTACAGACAGAATGTTAACATATTAAGCAAGAGTGTGACAACTTATCAATGCTAAATGTGCCATAAAAAAACCCAGCATGTAAAATTCTTAGCTTTGACAAGTGACAACATATCTGGCAAAATGCATTGTAAACCAAATGTAATTTTTAGCTGCAGTAAATTTTAGACAATCAAAATGATGTTAAAATGTGTGTGTTTCTTACAGTCTAGAGGCTGCTTATTCTGATGGAGGAAAACACTGACAGCATCCTTCATGATCACTGAAAGAACTGTTCTCCTTTCTCCTGCCCCACACTGATCTATCTGATCGGTGCAGTGCAGGGGAGAAAGTCACCAGGACTTGCACGGATGTTGCGCATCCTGTGTAGCTGAAAAAACTTCTGCAAGACTAGCCCTTGGACCTCTTTATGAAAAGAAGAACGACACTCCTGATATGTGAGGTGGCATGGATAGGGTCCCAATCAAACAAAGTTGTTGATTAGCCATTGAACCTTTCAGGTCATGTGATCAGTCACATTCCTGGAAGGAATTTCAAGATGTGGTAATGTATACGATGGATGAGTGTACATATATATATATATATATATATATATAAGTGTTTGTGTGTGTGGAGCTGCATGAGTATATAAGAGAGCTGTTGGTGTATGTAAGAAAGCTGTGTACAAGTATGTAGCAAAACAGTGCGTGTATGTAACAGAGGTGTGAGTGCATACTTCAAAGCTGTAGAAAAGCTATATGTGTTAGAACTGTGTTTGTGTATGGAGGAGAGTTGTGTGTGTATTTCGGAAAATTGCGTGTGTGATAGTAGTAGAGTTGTGTGTATGCAGGAGAGATGTGTGTATGTAGGAAAGAGGGTGGAAACTTATCAATGCTATAGGACCTATGCAAGAACCTAACATGATCAAATTTGACTCATGACAATACAGCTTTAAAAAATGCATTGGCAGCAATTGTACCGATCATCTACTTTCAATGAATTATCAGCAAATTGGTGAAAGTACACCTATTAAAAAAAAAATAACAGCCTCCTCCATATCCCCTCTAGCTGTCCTGTCCATCACCAAGATAGGTGCGTTTTCTGCCATTTTAGGTAGAAGTAATGTTCAACCAATTTGCTTCTAATTTAGACAAAGTAGTAGGAAAGTTTATCAAACAAACTCTACATATGAGCTCTATCTATTTTACAATACGTGTAATATGTATTCACAAAATGTCCATTTTCTATATGTGTGAACTTCACATCTTTTTTTTTTTTTAGTAAGTTTTAGTGCATGATGAGGTGGTGTTTACCTATAGGATCCACCATCTCTTGGACTGGGCACCATTGATGGTATTTATTGGGCCCCACGTTCTTAAGTAAATCTCAATATTGCTTCAAAAAGGTAGCTATGCATATACAGTTTACAGACAGAATGTTAACATATTAAGCAAGAGTGTGACAACTTATCAGTGCTAAATGTGCCATAAAAAAACCCAGCATGTAAAATTCTTAGCTTTGACAAGTGACAACATATCTGGCAAAATGCATTGTAAACCAAATGTAATTTTTAGCTGCAGTAAATTTTAGACAATCAAAATGATGTTAAAATGTGTGTGTTTCTTACAGTCTAGAGGCTGCTTATTCTGATGGAGGAAAACACTGACAGCATCCTTCATGATCACTGAAAGAACTGTTCTCCTTTCTCCTGCCCCACACTGATCTATCTGATCGGTGCAGTGCAGGGGAGAAAGTCACCAGGACTTGCACGGATGTTGCGCATCCTGTGTAGCTGAAAAAACTTCTGCAAGACTAGCCCTTGGACCTCTTTATGAAAAGAAGAACGACACTCCTGATATGTGAGGTGGCATGGATAGGGTCCCAATCAAACAAAGTTGTTGATTAGCCATTGAACCTTTCAGGTCATGTGATCAGTCACATTCCTGGAAGGAATTTCAAGATGTGGTAATGTATACGATGGATGAGTGTACATATATATATATATATATATATATATATATAAGTGTTTGTGTGTGTGGAGCTGCATGAGTATATAAGAGAGCTGTTGGTGTATGTAAGAAAGCTGTGTACAAGTATGTAGCAAAACAGTGCGTGTATGTAACAGAGGTGTGAGTGCATACTTCAAAGCTGTAGAAAAGCTATATGTGTTAGAACTGTGTTTGTGTATGGAGGAGAGTTGTGTGTGTATTTCGGAAAATTGCGTGTGTGATAGTAGTAGAGTTGTGTGTATGCAGGAGAGATGTGTGTATGTAGGAAAGAGGGTGGAAACTTATCAATGCTATAGGACCTATGCAAGAACCTAACATGATCAAATTTGACTCATGACAATACAGCTTTAAAAAATGCATTGGCAGCAATTGTACCGATCATCTACTTTCAATGAATTATCAGCAAATTGGTGAAAGTACACCTATTAAAAAAAAAATAACAGCCTCCTCCATATCCCCTCTAGCTGTCCTGTCCATCACCAAGATAGGTGCGTTTTCTGCCATTTTAGGTAGAAGTAATGTTCAACCAATTTGCTTCTAATTTAGACAAAGTAGTAGGAAAGTTTAGCAAACAAACTCTACATATGAGCTCTATCTATTTTACAATACGTGTAATATGTATTCACAAAATGTCCATTTTCTATATGTGTGAACTTCACATCTTTTTTTTTTTTTAGTAAGTTTTAGTGCATGATGAGGTGGTGTTTACCTATAGGATCCACCATCTCTTGGACTGGGCACCATTGATGGTATTTATTGGGCCCCACGTTCTTAAGTAAATCTCAATATTGCTTCAAAAAGGTAGCTATGCATATACAGTTTACAGACAGAATGTTAACATATTAAGCAAGAGTGTGACAACTTATCAGTGCTAAATGTGCCATAAAAAAACCCAGCATGTAAAATTCTTAGCTTTGACAAGTGACAACATATCTGGCAAAATGCATTGTAAACCAAATGTAATTTTTAGCTGCAGTAAATTTTAGACAATCAAAATGATGTTAAAATGTGTGTGTTTCTTACAGTCTAGAGGCTGCTTATTCTGATGGAGGAAAACACTGACAGCATCCTTCATGATCACTGAAAGAACTGTTCTCCTTTCTCCTGCCCCACACTGATCTATCTGATCGGTGCAGTGCAGGGGAGAAAGTCACCAGGACTTGCACGGATGTTGCGCATCCTGTGTAGCTGAAAAAACTTCTGCAAGACTAGCCCTTGGACCTCTTTATGAAAAGAAGAACGACACTCCTGATATGTGAGGTGGCATGGATAGGGTCCCAATCAAACAAAGTTGTTGATTAGCCATTGAACCTTTCAGGTCATGTGATCAGTCACATTCCTGGAAGGAATTTCAAGATGTGGTAATGTATACGATGGATGAGTGTACATATATATATATATATATATATATATAAGTGTTTGTGTGTGTGGAGCTGCATGAGTATATAAGAGAGCTGTTGGTGTATGTAAGAAAGCTGTGTACAAGTATGTAGCAAAACAGTGCGTGTATGTAACAGAGGTGTGAGTGCATACTTCAAAGCTGTAGAAAAGCTATATGTGTTAGAACTGTGTTTGTGTATGGAGGAGAGTTGTGTGTGTATTTCGGAAAATTGCGTGTGTGATAGTAGTAGAGTTGTGTGTATGCAGGAGAGATGTGTGTATGTAGGAAAGAGGGTGGAAACTTATCAATGCTATAGGACCTATGCAAGAACCTAACATGATCAAATTTGACTCATGACAATACAGCTTTAAAAAATGCATTGGCAGCAATTGTACCGATCATCTACTTTCAATTAATTATCAGTAAATTGGTGAAAGTACACCTATTAAAAAAAAAATAACAGCCTCCTCCATATCCCCTCTAGCTGTCCTGTCCATCACCAAGATAGGTGCGTTTTCTGCCATTTTAGGTAGAAGTAATGTTCAACCAATTTGCTTCTAATTTAGACAAAGTAGTAGGAAAGTTTATCAAACAAACTCTACATATGAGCTCTATCTATTTTACAATACGTGTAATATGTATTCACAAAATGTCCATTTTCTATATGTGTGAACTTCACATCTTTTTTTTTTTTAGTAAGTTTTAGTGCATGATGAGGTGGTGTTTACCTATAGGATCCACCATCTCTTGGACTGGGCACCATTGATGGTATTTATTGGGCCCCACGTTCTTAAGTAAATCTCAATATTGCTTCAAAAAGGTAGCTATGCATATACAGTTTACAGACAGAATGTTAACATATTAAGCAAGAGTGTGACAACTTATCAGTGCTAAATGTGCCATAAAAAAACCCAGCATGTAAAATTCTTAGCTTTGACAAGTGACAACATATCTGGCAAAATGCATTGTAAACCAAATGTAATTTTTAGCTGCAGTAAATTTTAGACAATCAAAATGATGTTAAAATGTGTGTGTTTCTTACAGTCTAGAGGCTGCTTATTCTGATGGAGGAAAACACTGACAGCATCCTTCATGATCACTGAAAGAACTGTTCTCCTTTCTCCTGCCCCACACTGATCTATCTGATCGGTGCAGTGCAGGGGAGAAAGTCACCAGGACTTGCACGGATGTTGCGCATCCTGTGTAGCTGAAAAAACTTCTGCAAGACTAGCCCTTGGACCTCTTTATGAAAAGAAGAACGACACTCCTGATATGTGAGGTGGCATGGATAGGGTCCCAATCAAACAAAGTTGTTGATTAGCCATTGAACCTTTCAGGTCATGTGATCAGTCACATTCCTGGAAGGAATTTCAAGATGTGGTAATGTATACGATGGATGAGTGTACATATATATATATATATATATATATATATATATATAAGTGTTTGTGTGTGTGGAGCTGCATGAGTATATAAGAGAGCTGTTGGTGTATGTAAGAAAGCTGTGTACAAGTATGTAGCAAAACAGTGCGTGTATGTAACAGAGGTGTGAGTGCATACTTCAAAGCTGTAGAAAAGCTATATGTGTTAGAACTGTGTTTGTGTATGGAGGAGAGTTGTGTGTGTATTTCGGAAAATTGCGTGTGTGATAGTAGTAGAGTTGTGTGTATGCAGGAGAGATGTGTGTATGTAGGAAAGAGGGTGGAAACTTATCAATGCTATAGGACCTATGCAAGAACCTAACATGATCAAATTTGACTCATGACAATACAGCTTTAAAAAATGCATTGGCAGCAATTGTACCGATCATCTACTTTCAATGAATTATCAGCAAATTGGTGAAAGTACACCTATTAAAAAAAAAATAACAGCCTCCTCCATATCCCCTCTAGCTGTCCTGTCCATCACCAAGATAGGTGCGTTTTCTGCCATTTTAGGTAAAAGTAATGTTCAACCAATTTGCTTCTAATTTAGACAAAGTAGTAGGAAAGTTTATCAAACAAACTCTACATATGAGCTCTATCTATTTTACAATACGTGTAATATGTATTCACAAAATGTCCATTTTCTATATGTGTGAACTTCACATCTTTTTTTTTTTTTAGTAAGTTTTAGTGCATGATGAGGTGGTGTTTACCTATAGGATCCACCATCTCTTGGACTGGGCACCATTGATGGTATTTATTGGGCCCCACGTTCTTAAGTAAATCTCAATATTGCTTCAAAAAGGTAGCTATGCATATACAGTTTACAGACAGAATGTTAACATATTAAGCAAGAGTGTGACAACTTATCAATGCTAAATGTGCCATAAAAAAACCCAGCATGTAAAATTCTTAGCTTTGACAAGTGACAACATATCTGGCAAAATGCATTGTAAACCAAATGTAATTTTTAGCTGCAGTAAATTTTAGACAATCAAAATGATGTTAAAATGTGTGTGTTTCTTACAGTCTAGAGGCTGCTTATTCTGATGGAGGAAAACACTGACAGCATCCTTCATGATCACTGAAAGAACTGTTCTCCTTTCTCCTGCCCCACACTGATCTATCTGATCGGTGCAGTGCAGGGGAGAAAGTCACCAGGACTTGCACGGATGTTGCGCATCCTGTGTAGCTGAAAAAACTTCTGCAAGACTAGCCCTTGGACCTCTTTATGAAAAGAAGAACGACACTCCTGATATGTGAGGTGGCATGGATAGGGTCCCAATCAAACAAAGTTGTTGATTAGCCATTGAACCTTTCAGGTCATGTGATCAGTCACATTCCTGGAAGGAATTTCAAGATGTGGTAATGTATACGATGGATGAGTGTACATATATATATATATATATATATATATAAGTGTTTGTGTGTGTGGAGCTGCATGAGTATATAAGAGAGCTGTTGGTGTATGTAAGAAAGCTGTGTACAAGTATGTAGCAAAACAGTGCGTGTATGTAACAGAGGTGTGAGTGCATACTTCAAAGCTGTAGAAAAGCTATATGTGTTAGAACTGTGTTTGTGTATGGAGGAGAGTTGTGTGTGTATTTCGGAAAATTGCGTGTGTGATAGTAGTAGAGTTGTGTGTATGCAGGAGAGATGTGTGTATGTAGGAAAGAGGGTGGAAACTTATCAATGCTATAGGACCTATGCAAGAACCTAACATGATCAAATTTGACTCATGACAATACAGCTTTAAAAAATGCATTGGCAGCAATTGTACCGATCATCTACTTTCAATGAATTATCAGCAAATTGGTGAAAGTACACCTATTAAAAAAAAAATAACAGCCTCCTCCATATCCCCTCTAGCTGTCCTGTCCATCACCAAGATAGGTGCGTTTTCTGCCATTTTAGGTAGAAGTAATGTTCAACCAATTTGCTTCTAATTTAGACAAAGTAGTAGGAAAGTTTATCAAACAAACTCTACATATGAGCTCTATCTATTTTACAATACGTGTAATATGTATTCACAAAATGTCCATTTTCTATATGTGTGAACTTCACATCTTTTTTTTTTTTTAGTAAGTTTTAGTGCATGATGAGGTGGTGTTTACCTATAGGATCCACCATCTCTTGGACTGGGCACCATTGATGGTATTTATTGGGCCCCACGTTCTTAAGTAAATCTCAATATTGCTTCAAAAAGGTAGCTATGCATATACAGTTTACAGACAGAATGTTAACATATTAAGCAAGAGTGTGACAACTTATCAGTGCTAAATGTGCCATAAAAAAACCCAGCATGTAAAATTCTTAGCTTTGACAAGTGACAACATATCTGGCAAAATGCATTGTAAACCAAATGTAATTTTTAGCTGCAGTAAATTTTAGACAATCAAAATGATGTTAAAATGTGTGTGTTTCTTACAGTCTAGAGGCTGCTTATTCTGATGGAGGAAAACACTGACAGCATCCTTCATGATCACTGAAAGAACTGTTCTCCTTTCTCCTGCCCCACACTGATCTATCTGATCGGTGCAGTGCAGGGGAGAAAGTCACCAGGACTTGCACGGATGTTGCGCATCCTGTGTAGCTGAAAAAACTTCTGCAAGACTAGCCCTTGGACCTCTTTATGAAAAGAAGAACGACACTCCTGATATGTGAGGTGGCATGGATAGGGTCCCAATCAAACAAAGTTGTTGATTAGCCATTGAACCTTTCAGGTCATGTGATCAGTCACATTCCTGGAAGGAATTTCAAGATGTGGTAATGTATACGATGGATGAGTGTACATATATATATATATATATATATATATATATAAGTGTTTGTGTGTGTGGAGCTGCATGAGTATATAAGAGAGCTGTTGGTGTATGTAAGAAAGCTGTGTACAAGTATGTAGCAAAACAGTGCGTGTATGTAACAGAGGTGTGAGTGCATACTTCAAAGCTGTAGAAAAGCTATATGTGTTAGAACTGTGTTTGTGTATGGAGGAGAGTTGTGTGTGTATTTCGGAAAATTGCGTGTGTGATAGTAGTAGAGTTGTGTGTATGCAGGAGAGATGTGTGTATGTAGGAAAGAGGGTGGAAACTTATCAATGCTATAGGACCTATGCAAGAACCTAACATGATCAAATTTGACTCATGACAATACAGCTTTAAAAAATGCATTGGCAGCAATTGTACCGATCATCTACTTTCAATGAATTATCAGCAAATTGGTGAAAGTACACCTATTAAAAAAAAAATAACAGCCTCCTCCATATCCCCTCTAGCTGTCCTGTCCATCACCAAGATAGGTGCGTTTTCTGCCATTTTAGGTAGAAGTAATGTTCAACCAATTTGCTTCTAATTTAGACAAAGTAGTAGGAAAGTTTAGCAAACAAACTCTACATATGAGCTCTATCTATTTTACAATACGTGTAATATGTATTCACAAAATGTCCATTTTCTATATGTGTGAACTTCACATCTTTTTTTTTTTTTAGTAAGTTTTAGTGCATGATGAGGTGGTGTTTACCTATAGGATCCACCATCTCTTGGACTGGGCACCATTGATGGTATTTATTGGGCCCCACGTTCTTAAGTAAATCTCAATATTGCTTCAAAAAGGTAGCTATGCATATACAGTTTACAGACAGAATGTTAACATATTAAGCAAGAGTGTGACAACTTATCAGTGCTAAATGTGCCATAAAAAAACCCAGCATGTAAAATTCTTAGCTTTGACAAGTGACAACATATCTGGCAAAATGCATTGTAAACCAAATGTAATTTTTAGCTGCAGTAAATTTTAGACAATCAAAATGATGTTAAAATGTGTGTGTTTCTTACAGTCTAGAGGCTGCTTATTCTGATGGAGGAAAACACTGACAGCATCCTTCATGATCACTGAAAGAACTGTTCTCCTTTCTCCTGCCCCACACTGATCTATCTGATCGGTGCAGTGCAGGGGAGAAAGTCACCAGGACTTGCACGGATGTTGCGCATCCTGTGTAGCTGAAAAAACTTCTGCAAGACTAGCCCTTGGACCTCTTTATGAAAAGAAGAACGACACTCCTGATATGTGAGGTGGCATGGATAGGGTCCCAATCAAACAAAGTTGTTGATTAGCCATTGAACCTTTCAGGTCATGTGATCAGTCACATTCCTGGAAGGAATTTCAAGATGTGGTAATGTATACGATGGATGAGTGTACATATATATATATATATATATATATATATATAAGTGTTTGTGTGTGTGGAGCTGCATGAGTATATAAGAGAGCTGTTGGTGTATGTAAGAAAGCTGTGTACAAGTATGTAGCAAAACAGTGCGTGTATGTAACAGAGGTGTGAGTGCATACTTCAAAGCTGTAGAAAAGCTATATGTGTTAGAACTGTGTTTGTGTATGGAGGAGAGTTGTGTGTGTATTTCGGAAAATTGCGTGTGTGATAGTAGTAGAGTTGTGTGTATGCAGGAGAGATGTGTGTATGTAGGAAAGAGGGTGGAAACTTATCAATGCTATAGGACCTATGCAAGAACCTAACATGATCAAATTTGACTCATGACAATACAGCTTTAAAAAATGCATTGGCAGCAATTGTACCGATCATCTACTTTCAATGAATTATCAGCAAATTGGTGAAAGTACACCTATTAAAAAAAAAATAACAGCCTCCTCCATATCCCCTCTAGCTGTCCTGTCCATCACCAAGATAGGTGCGTTTTCTGCCATTTTAGGTAGAAGTAATGTTCAACCAATTTGCTTCTAATTTAGACAAAGTAGTAGGAAAGTTTATCAAACAAACTCTACATATGAGCTCTATCTATTTTACAATACGTGTAATATGTATTCACAAAATGTCCATTTTCTATATGTGTGAACTTCACATCTTTTTTTTTTTTAGTAAGTTTTAGTGCATGATGAGGTGGTGTTTACCTATAGGATCCACCATCTCTTGGACTGGGCACCATTGATGGTATTTATTGGGCCCCACGTTCTTAAGTAAATCTCAATATTGCTTCAAAAAGGTAGCTATGCATATACAGTTTACAGACAGAATGTTAACATATTAAGCAAGAGTGTGACAACTTATCAGTGCTAAATGTGCCATAAAAAAACCCAGCATGTAAAATTCTTAGCTTTGACAAGTGACAACATATCTGGCAAAATGCATTGTAAACCAAATGTAATTTTTAGCTGCAGTAAATTTTAGACAATCAAAATGATGTTAAAATGTGTGTGTTTCTTACAGTCTAGAGGCTGCTTATTCTGATGGAGGAAAACACTGACAGCATCCTTCATGATCACTGAAAGAACTGTTCTCCTTTCTCCTGCCCCACACTGATCTATCTGATCGGTGCAGTGCAGGGGAGAAAGTCACCAGGACTTGCACGGATGTTGCGCATCCTGTGTAGCTGAAAAAACTTCTGCAAGACTAGCCCTTGGACCTCTTTATGAAAAGAAGAACGACACTCCTGATATGTGAGGTGGCATGGATAGGGTCCCAATCAAACAAAGTTGTTGATTAGCCATTGAACCTTTCAGGTCATGTGATCAGTCACATTCCTGGAAGGAATTTCAAGATGTGGTAATGTATACGATGGATGAGTGTACATATATATATATATATATATAAGTGTTTGTGTGTGTGGAGCTGCATGAGTATATAAGAGAGCTGTTGGTGTATGTAAGAAAGCTGTGTACAAGTATGTAGCAAAACAGTGCGTGTATGTAACAGAGGTGTGAGTGCATACTTCAAAGCTGTAGAAAAGCTATATGTGTTAGAACTGTGTTTGTGTATGGAGGAGAGTTGTGTGTGTATTTCGGAAAATTGCGTGTGTGATAGTAGTAGAGTTGTGTGTATGCAGGAGAGATGTGTGTATGTAGGAAAGAGGGTGGAAACTTATCAATGCTATAGGACCTATGCAAGAACCTAACATGATCAAATTTGACTCATGACAATACAGCTTTAAAAAATGCATTGGCAGCAATTGTACCGATCATCTACTTTCAATTAATTATCAGTAAATTGGTGAAAGTACACCTATTAAAAAAAAAATAACAGCCTCCTCCATATCCCCTCTAGCTGTCCTGTCCATCACCAAGATAGGTGCGTTTTCTGCCATTTTAGGTAGAAGTAATGTTCAACCAATTTGCTTCTAATTTAGACAAAGTAGTAGGAAAGTTTATCAAACAAACTCTACATATGAGCTCTATCTATTTTACAATACGTGTAATATGTATTCACAAAATGTCCATTTTCTATATGTGTGAACTTCACATCTTTTTTTTTTTTAGTAAGTTTTAGTGCATGATGAGGTGGTGTTTACCTATAGGATCCACCATCTCTTGGACTGGGCACCATTGATGGTATTTATTGGGCCCCACGTTCTTAAGTAAATCTCAATATTGCTTCAAAAAGGTAGCTATGCATATACAGTTTACAGACAGAATGTTAACATATTAAGCAAGAGTGTGACAACTTATCAGTGCTAAATGTGCCATAAAAAAACCCAGCATGTAAAATTCTTAGCTTTGACAAGTGACAACATATCTGGCAAAATGCATTGTAAACCAAATGTAATTTTTAGCTGCAGTAAATTTTAGACAATCAAAATGATGTTAAAATGTGTGTGTTTCTTACAGTCTAGAGGCTGCTTATTCTGATGGAGGAAAACACTGACAGCATCCTTCATGATCACTGAAAGAACTGTTCTCCTTTCTCCTGCCCCACACTGATCTATCTGATCGGTGCAGTGCAGGGGAGAAAGTCACCAGGACTTGCACGGATGTTGCGCATCCTGTGTAGCTGAAAAAACTTCTGCAAGACTAGCCCTTGGACCTCTTTATGAAAAGAAGAACGACACTCCTGATATGTGAGGTGGCATGGATAGGGTCCCAATCAAACAAAGTTGTTGATTAGCCATTGAACCTTTCAGGTCATGTGATCAGTCACATTCCTGGAAGGAATTTCAAGATGTGGTAATGTATACGATGGATGAGTGTACATATATATATATATATATATAAGTGTTTGTGTGTGTGGAGCTGCATGAGTATATAAGAGAGCTGTTGGTGTATGTAAGAAAGCTGTGTACAAGTATGTAGCAAAACAGTGCGTGTATGTAACAGAGGTGTGAGTGCATACTTCAAAGCTGTAGAAAAGCTATATGTGTTAGAACTGTGTTTGTGTATGGAGGAGAGTTGTGTGTGTATTTCGGAAAATTGCGTGTGTGATAGTAGTAGAGTTGTGTGTATGCAGGAGAGATGTGTGTATGTAGGAAAGAGGGTGGAAACTTATCAATGCTATAGGACCTATGCAAGAACCTAACATGATCAAATTTGACTCATGACAATACAGCTTTAAAAAATGCATTGGCAGCAATTGTACCGATCATCTACTTTCAATGAATTATCAGCAAATTGGTGAAAGTACACCTATTAAAAAAAAAATAACAGCCTCCTCCATATCCCCTCTAGCTGTCCTGTCCATCACCAAGATAGGTGCGTTTTCTGCCATTTTAGGTAGAAGTAATGTTCAACCAATTTGCTTCTAATTTAGACAAAGTAGTAGGAAAGTTTATCAAACAAACTCTACATATGAGCTCTATCTATTTTACAATACGTGTAATATGTATTCACAAAATGTCCATTTTCTATATGTGTGAACTTCACATCTTTTTTTTTTTTTAGTAAGTTTTAGTGCATGATGAGGTGGTGTTTACCTATAGGATCCACCATCTCTTGGACTGGGCACCATTGATGGTATTTATTGGGCCCCACGTTCTTAAGTAAATCTCAATATTGCTTCAAAAAGGTAGCTATGCATATACAGTTTACAGACAGAATGTTAACATATTAAGCAAGAGTGTGACAACTTATCAGTGCTAAATGTGCCATAAAAAAACCCAGCATGTAAAATTCTTAGCTTTGACAAGTGACAACATATCTGGCAAAATGCATTGTAAACCAAATGTAATTTTTAGCTGCAGTAAATTTTAGACAATCAAAATGATGTTAAAATGTGTGTGTTTCTTACAGTCTAGAGGCTGCTTATTCTGATGGAGGAAAACACTGACAGCATCCTTCATGATCACTGAAAGAACTGTTCTCCTTTCTCCTGCCCCACACTGATCTATCTGATCGGTGCAGTGCAGGGGAGAAAGTCACCAGGACTTGCACGGATGTTGCGCATCCTGTGTAGCTGAAAAAACTTCTGCAAGACTAGCCCTTGGACCTCTTTATGAAAAGAAGAACGACACTCCTGATATGTGAGGTGGCATGGATAGGGTCCCAATCAAACAAAGTTGTTGATTAGCCATTGAACCTTTCAGGTCATGTGATCAGTCACATTCCTGGAAGGAATTTCAAGATGTGGTAATGTATACGATGGATGAGTGTACATATATATATATATATATATATATATATAAGTGTTTGTGTGTGTGGAGCTGCATGAGTATATAAGAGAGCTGTTGGTGTATGTAAGAAAGCTGTGTACAAGTATGTAGCAAAACAGTGCGTGTATGTAACAGAGGTGTGAGTGCATACTTCAAAGCTGTAGAAAAGCTATATGTGTTAGAACTGTGTTTGTGTATGGAGGAGAGTTGTGTGTGTATTTCGGAAAATTGCGTGTGTGATAGTAGTAGAGTTGTGTGTATGCAGGAGAGATGTGTGTATGTAGGAAAGAGGGTGGAAACTTATCAATGCTATAGGACCTATGCAAGAACCTAACATGATCAAATTTGACTCATGACAATACAGCTTTAAAAAATGCATTGGCAGCAATTGTACCGATCATCTACTTTCAATGAATTATCAGCAAATTGGTGAAAGTACACCTATTAAAAAAAAAATAACAGCCTCCTCCATATCCCCTCTAGCTGTCCTGTCCATCACCAAGATAGGTGCGTTTTCTGCCATTTTAGGTAGAAGTAATGTTCAACCAATTTGCTTCTAATTTAGACAAAGTAGTAGGAAAGTTTATCAAACAAACTCTACATATGAGCTCTATCTATTTTACAATACGTGTAATATGTATTCACAAAATGTCCATTTTCTATATGTGTGAACTTCACATCTTTTTTTTTTTTTAGTAAGTTTTAGTGCATGATGAGGTGGTGTTTACCTATAGGATCCACCATCTCTTGGACTGGGCACCATTGATGGTATTTATTGGGCCCCACGTTCTTAAGTAAATCTCAATATTGCTTCAAAAAGGTAGCTATGCATATACAGTTTACAGACAGAATGTTAACATATTAAGCAAGAGTGTGACAACTTATCAGTGCTAAATGTGCCATAAAAAAACCCAGCATGTAAAATTCTTAGCTTTGACAAGTGACAACATATCTGGCAAAATGCATTGTAAACCAAATGTAATTTTTAGCTGCAGTAAATTTTAGACAATCAAAATGATGTTAAAATGTGTGTGTTTCTTACAGTCTAGAGGCTGCTTATTCTGATGGAGGAAAACACTGACAGCATCCTTCATGATCACTGAAAGAACTGTTCTCCTTTCTCCTGCCCCACACTGATCTATCTGATCGGTGCAGTGCAGGGGAGAAAGTCACCAGGACTTGCACGGATGTTGCGCATCCTGTGTAGCTGAAAAAACTTCTGCAAGACTAGCCCTTGGACCTCTTTATGAAAAGAAGAACGACACTCCTGATATGTGAGGTGGCATGGATAGGGTCCCAATCAAACAAAGTTGTTGATTAGCCATTGAACCTTTCAGGTCATGTGATCAGTCACATTCCTGGAAGGAATTTCAAGATGTGGTAATGTATACGATGGATGAGTGTACATATATATATATATATATATAAGTGTTTGTGTGTGTGGAGCTGCATGAGTATATAAGAGAGCTGTTGGTGTATGTAAGAAAGCTGTGTACAAGTATGTAGCAAAACAGTGCGTGTATGTAACAGAGGTGTGAGTGCATACTTCAAAGCTGTAGAAAAGCTATATGTGTTAGAACTGTGTTTGTGTATGGAGGAGAGTTGTGTGTGTATTTCGGAAAATTGCGTGTGTGATAGTAGTAGAGTTGTGTGTATGCAGGAGAGATGTGTGTATGTAGGAAAGAGGGTGGAAACTTATCAATGCTATAGGACCTATGCAAGAACCTAACATGATCAAATTTGACTCATGACAATACAGCTTTAAAAAATGCATTGGCAGCAATTGTACCGATCATCTACTTTCAATTAATTATCAGTAAATTGGTGAAAGTACACCTATTAAAAAAAAAATAACAGCCTCCTCCATATCCCCTCTAGCTGTCCTGTCCATCACCAAGATAGGTGCGTTTTCTGCCATTTTAGGTAGAAGTAATGTTCAACCAATTTGCTTCTAATTTAGACAAAGTAGTAGGAAAGTTTATCAAACAAACTCTACATATGAGCTCTATCTATTTTACAATACGTGTAATATGTATTCACAAAATGTCCATTTTCTATATGTGTGAACTTCACATCTTTTTTTTTTTTAGTAAGTTTTAGTGCATGATGAGGTGGTGTTTACCTATAGGATCCACCATCTCTTGGACTGGGCACCATTGATGGTATTTATTGGGCCCCACGTTCTTAAGTAAATCTCAATATTGCTTCAAAAAGGTAGCTATGCATATACAGTTTACAGACAGAATGTTAACATATTAAGCAAGAGTGTGACAACTTATCAGTGCTAAATGTGCCATAAAAAAACCCAGCATGTAAAATTCTTAGCTTTGACAAGTGACAACATATCTGGCAAAATGCATTGTAAACCAAATGTAATTTTTAGCTGCAGTAAATTTTAGACAATCACAATGATGTTAAAATGTGTGTGTTTCTTACAGTCTAGAGGCTGCTTATTCTGATGGAGGAAAACACTGACAGCATCCTTCATGATCACTGAAAGAACTATTCTCCTTTCTCCTGCCCCACACTGATCTATCTGATCGGTGCAGTGCAGGGGAGAAAGTCACCAGGACTTGCACGGATGTTGCGCATCCTGTGTAGCTGAAAAAACTTCTGCAAGACTAGCCCTTGGACCTCTTTATGAAAAGAAGAACGACACTCCTGATATGTGAGGTGGCATGGATAGGGTCCCAATCAAACAAAGTTGTTGATTAGCCATTGAACCTTTCAGGTCATGTGATCAGTCACATTCCTGGAAGGAATTTCAAGATGTGGTAATGTATACGATGGATGAGTGTACATATATATATATATATATATATATAAGTGTTTGTGTGTGTGGAGCTGCATGAGTATATAAGAGAGCTGTTGGTGTATGTAAGAAAGCTGTGTACAAGTATGTAGCAAAACAGTGCGTGTATGTAACAGAGGTGTGAGTGCATACTTCAAAGCTGTAGAAAAGCTATATGTGTTAGAACTGTGTTTGTGTATGGAGGAGAGTTGTGTGTGTATTTCGGAAAATTGCGTGTGTGATAGTAGTAGAGTTGTGTGTATGCAGGAGAGATGTGTGTATGTAGGAAAGAGGGTGGAAACTTATCAATGCTATAGGACCTATGCAAGAACCTAACATGATCAAATTTGACTCATGACAATACAGCTTTAAAAAATGCATTGGCAGCAATTGTACCGATCATCTACTTTCAATGAATTATCAGCAAATTGGTGAAAGTACACCTATTAAAAAAAAAATAACAGCCTCCTCCATATCCCCTCTAGCTGTCCTGTCCATCACCAAGATAGGTGCGTTTTCTGCCATTTTAGGTAGAAGTAATGTTCAACCAATTTGCTTCTAATTTAGACAAAGTAGTAGGAAAGTTTATCAAACAAACTCTACATATGAGCTCTATCTATTTTACAATACGTGTAATATGTATTCACAAAATGTCCATTTTCTATATGTGTGAACTTCACATCTTTTTTTTTTTTTAGTAAGTTTTAGTGCATGATGAGGTGGTGTTTACCTATAGGATCCACCATCTCTTGGACTGGGCACCATTGATGGTATTTATTGGGCCCCACGTTCTTAAGTAAATCTCAATATTGCTTCAAAAAGGTAGCTATGCATATACAGTTTACAGACAGAATGTTAACATATTAAGCAAGAGTGTGACAACTTATCAGTGCTAAATGTGCCATAAAAAAACCCAGCATGTAAAATTCTTAGCTTTGACAAGTGACAACATATCTGGCAAAATGCATTGTAAACCAAATGTAATTTTTAGCTGCAGTAAATTTTAGACAATCAAAATGATGTTAAAATGTGTGTGTTTCTTACAGTCTAGAGGCTGCTTATTCTGATGGAGGAAAACACTGACAGCATCCTTCATGATCACTGAAAGAACTGTTCTCCTTTCTCCTGCCCCACACTGATCTATCTGATCGGTGCAGTGCAGGGGAGAAAGTCACCAGGACTTGCACGGATGTTGCGCATCCTGTGTAGCTGAAAAAACTTCTGCAAGACTAGCCCTTGGACCTCTTTATGAAAAGAAGAACGACACTCCTGATATGTGAGGTGGCATGGATAGGGTCCCAATCAAACAAAGTTGTTGATTAGCCATTGAACCTTTCAGGTCATGTGATCAGTCACATTCCTGGAAGGAATTTCAAGATGTGGTAATGTATACGATGGATGAGTGTACATATATATATATATATATATATATATATATAAGTGTTTGTGTGTGTGGAGCTGCATGAGTATATAAGAGAGCTGTTGGTGTATGTAAGAAAGCTGTGTACAAGTATGTAGCAAAACAGTGCGTGTATGTAACAGAGGTGTGAGTGCATACTTCAAAGCTGTAGAAAAGCTATATGTGTTAGAACTGTGTTTGTGTATGGAGGAGAGTTGTGTGTGTATTTCGGAAAATTGCGTGTGTGATAGTAGTAGAGTTGTGTGTATGCAGGAGAGATGTGTGTATGTAGGAAAGAGGGTGGAAACTTATCAATGCTATAGGACCTATGCAAGAACCTAACATGATCAAATTTGACTCATGACAATACAGCTTTAAAAAATGCATTGGCAGCAATTGTACCGATCATCTACTTTCAATGAATTATCAGCAAATTGGTGAAAGTACACCTATTAAAAAAAAAATAACAGCCTCCTCCATATCCCCTCTAGCTGTCCTGTCCATCACCAAGATAGGTGCGTTTTCTGCCATTTTAGGTAGAAGTAATGTTCAACCAATTTGCTTCTAATTTAGACAAAGTAGTAGGAAAGTTTATCAAACAAACTCTACATATGAGCTCTATCTATTTTACAATACGTGTAATATGTATTCACAAAATGTCCATTTTCTATATGTGTGAACTTCACATCTTTTTTTTTTTTAGTAAGTTTTAGTGCATGATGAGGTGGTGTTTACCTATAGGATCCACCATCTCTTGGACTGGGCACCATTGATGGTATTTATTGGGCCCCACGTTCTTAAGTAAATCTCAATATTGCTTCAAAAAGGTAGCTATGCATATACAGTTTACAGACAGAATGTTAACATATTAAGCAAGAGTGTGACAACTTATCAGTGCTAAATGTGCCATAAAAAAACCCAGCATGTAAAATTCTTAGCTTTGACAAGTGACAACATATCTGGCAAAATGCATTGTAAACCAAATGTAATTTTTAGCTGCAGTAAATTTTAGACAATCAAAATGATGTTAAAATGTGTGTGTTTCTTACAGTCTAGAGGCTGCTTATTCTGATGGAGGAAAACACTGACAGCATCCTTCATGATCACTGAAAGAACTGTTCTCCTTTCTCCTGCCCCACACTGATCTATCTGATCGGTGCAGTGCAGGGGAGAAAGTCACCAGGACTTGCACGGATGTTGCGCATCCTGTGTAGCTGAAAAAAATTCTGCAAGACTAGCCCTTGGACCTCTTTATGAAAAGAAGAACGACACTCCTGATATGTGAGGTGGCATGGATAGGGTCCCAATCAAACAAAGTTGTTGATTAGCCATTGAACCTTTCAGGTCATGTGATCAGTCACATTCCTGGAAGGAATTTCAAGATGTGGTAATGTATACGATGGATGAGTGTACATATATATATATATATATATATATAAGTGTTTGTGTGTGGAGCTGCATGAGTATATAAGAGAGCTGTTGGTGTATGTAAGAAAGCTGTGTACAAGTATGTAGCAAAACAGTGCGTGTATGTAACAGAGGTGTGAGTGCATACTTCAAAGCTGTAGAAAAGCTATATGTGTTAGAACTGTGTTTGTGTATGGAGGAGAGTTGTGTGTGTATTTCGGAAAATTGCGTGTGTGATAGTAGTAGAGTTGTGTGTATGCAGGAGAGATGTGTGTATGTAGGAAAGAGGGTGGAAACTTATCAATGCTATAGGACCTATGCAAGAACCTAACATGATCAAATTTGACTCATGACAATACAGCTTTAAAAAATGCATTGGCAGCAATTGTACCGATCATCTACTTTCAATGAATTATCAGCAAATTGGTGAAAGTACACCTATTAAAAAAAAAATAACAGCCTCCTCCATATCCCCTCTAGCTGTCCTGTCCATCACCAAGATAGGTGCGTTTTCTGCCATTTTAGGTAGAAGTAATGTTCAACCAATTTGCTTCTAATTTAGACAAAGTAGTAGGAAAGTTTATCAAACAAACTCTACATATGAGCTCTATCTATTTTACAATACGTGTAATATGTATTCACAAAATGTCCATTTTCTATATGTGTGAACTTCACATCTTTTTTTTTTTTAGTAAGTTTTAGTGCATGATGAGGTGGTGTTTACCTATAGGATCCACCATCTCTTGGACTGGGCACCATTGATGGTATTTATTGGGCCCCACGTTCTTAAGTAAATCTCAATATTGCTTCAAAAAGGTAGCTATGCATATACAGTTTACAGACAGAATGTTAACATATTAAGCAAGAGTGTGACAACTTATCAGTGCTAAATGTGCCATAAAAAAACCCAGCATGTAAAATTCTTAGCTTTGACAAGTGACAACATATCTGGCAAAATGCATTGTAAACCAAATGTAATTTTTAGCTGCAGTAAATTTTAGACAATCAAAATGATGTTAAAATGTGTGTGTTTCTTACAGTCTAGAGGCTGCTTATTCTGATGGAGGAAAACACTGACAGCATCCTTCATGATCACTGAAAGAACTGTTCTCCTTTCTCCTGCCCCACACTGATCTATCTGATCGGTGCAGTGCAGGGGAGAAAGTCACCAGGACTTGCACGGATGTTGCGCATCCTGTGTAGCTGAAAAAACTTCTGCAAGACTAGCCCTTGGACCTCTTTATGAAAAGAAGAACGACACTCCTGATATGTGAGGTGGCATGGATAGGGTCCCAATCAAACAAAGTTGTTGATTAGCCATTGAACCTTTCAGGTCATGTGATCAGTCACATTCCTGGAAGGAATTTCAAGATGTGGTAATGTATACGATGGATGAGTGTACATATATATATATATATATATATATATAAGTGTTTGTGTGTGTGGAGCTGCATGAGTATATAAGAGAGCTGTTGGTGTATGTAAGAAAGCTGTGTACAAGTATGTAGCAAAGCAGTGCGTGTATGTAACAGAGGTGTGAGTGCATACTTCAAAGCTGTAGAAAAGCTATATGTGTTAGAACTGTGTTTGTGTATGGAGGAGAGTTGTGTGTGTATTTCGGAAAATTGCGTGTGTGATAGTAGTAGAGTTGTGTGTATGCAGGAGAGATGTGTGTATGTAGGAAAGAGGGTGGAAACTTATCAATGCTATAGGACCTATGCAAGAACCTAACATGATCAAATTTGACTCATGACAATACAGCTTTAAAAAATGCATTGGCAGCAATTGTACCGATCATCTACTTTCAATTAATTATCAGTAAATTGGTGAAAGTACACCTATTAAAAAAAAAATAACAGCCTCCTCCATATCCCCTCTAGCTGTCCTGTCCATCACCAAG